>NC_084844.1:3066684-3211684 GCF_033115175.1 Lepus europaeus | reverse complement strand
CAGGGCGGGGGCGGGGCTGGTGAGCCGGGGAAGAAGGAGGCAGGCGGGACCCCTGTTGAGCCCCTACCCCTGTGCGAGGAGGGAGGGCCAGGGCCTGGCCAGAGCCCTCCGCAGGGGACCCCCTCATTGCTGCATCCAAGGAGACCCCAGGATCTGAGCGGGCTGCCCTAGACTCCTGTCTCGGCGGTATCAGGTGCACACCTGGAAGCCAGGGCCTCAGCCTGGAGTTTTGAAGGCGCAAGGTGAACCCTCCTGACTTGCGCCTCAATGACCAGTGGATTGATTACTCTTCCACTTCCCCGGGAGGAAGTGAACTCTGTTGACAAATGAGTCAACAAATGAGGGGAGGGAGAGGCTGCTCCCCACTCACCACAGAGGGCGCTGGTGCCGGTGGGTTCCCTCCGCCTTGGGGAGAGCTCGGGTCTTGGCTCCTGCTGGGCCCACCTGCCTGCCCGCCTGCCTCTCTCTCTGCAGCCCCCACACCTCTCCCGGTGCCCGGCCCTCTTTCCCCAGATGCTAGCGTGCACCCTGGCTAGCCCAAGGTGTGCCAGGTGTCCATCACGGCGCAGGCCGGTGGCGGTGGCGGTTACTGTTTCCTTCTCTGAGCTGAGCCGGGCAGGTGCGGGGCGAGCATCCCGGTTTTACTCCTGCCTGGCTTACTCTGTATTTCTTTTCACTGAGGGCGACTGTATGTTCAGGACCTGCGTTTTACAACTCCAGCACGTTTGTGCAATCACTGGAAAGAAAAAACAGAGGAAGCTGGGAGGTGGGCTCCCCAGAGAGGAGCTCTGTGGCCGGGGGGGGTGAACCCCCCTCAGAATCAGGTTCTGCGCCCCAAAGCGGCGGCGGAGCTCAGAGGACCCTTGTGAGGATTCTGGCCGCTGGCTCTCAGCACCCCGAAGTCCTGGCAAGACTGACACCCCCGGGGCTGATCAGAGACAGCCCTCCCCCCGGGGGCCCCGCCCAGACCGCAGGAATCAGTCTGCGTTTTCACACGCTCGAGACAGGTGCTGACACTCACGTTTCACAGGGAGCACGGTGTCAGTGCCCTCCGCCCCTCCCCTCCCCCAGGGGTCGCCTCTGGCTCCGGCAGGGGAGATTTGGGCTCCGATGGTGCAGTGTGTCCTTCAGGTATGACGGTCCCTGGCGTGGGACACACAGCAAAGACGCCTGTCACGGAGACTGTGGCCCCAAAGGTCCAGCGGCCCCCTCCACCAAGCCACAGCCACCCATGGAAGTGACCACAAGGCTTTGCCAGACAGGATATAAAAGGACCCCCAGGGGCTGGGGCTTTGTGCCCCAAGCATGACAGCTATCAGGGGACCAGGGAGTCCAACACTGATCCCCACAGCCCATCAGGAAGGCTGCACAAGGCACACACAGGGACAGGATGCGGAGACCACCCGGACAGAGTGGGCGTGGGGGGACCTCCCTCTCCTGCACTCTGCAGGAAGGAACCCCAGGCAGCACACTGGCTGGGATGGCCCTTGCCCAGCCTCACCTCCCCAGGCAGGCGCTGGCTCTGGCCGGGGGTGGGGGGCGGGAATAGGAGGGAGTCCCGCCCTAGCGCACCCTCTGTCCCCGGCGCGCACCCTGCCGGGAAGGCCTGGGGTCGCAGCTGCTCGGCTGCTGCCCAGCCCGGAATAGCCTCCCTTCCCGGCAGGGTGGCCCCGGTCCGCAGCACCAGTGCCTGAAATAGGGCTCAGCCAGCGGGTGCCAGGGGCCGCCCTACGGAGGAGCTGGGTCCCTGGCGCAGGACAGGGCCCAGGGCGCAAGGGCCGGCAGGAGGCTGCGCGGTGCAGGCCAAGGACTGGGACCAGGGTGGGGCAGGGGGTGGAGACCCAGAGGCGGGGGCTGGGCCCCCCCAAGGTGGGGGGATGAGAAGGACTGGGACCCGGTGGGGGCGGAGCGAGGCACAGGGACAGGGGCCGGTATCCCAGGCTCGTGGCCAGACCCGGAGCGGGTGGGGCTGAGCGCTGACCTCATGGCCTGCGAAGAAGAAGCCCGTGGGGCCGGCCGGGTTGATGGAAGGCCTGAGGAATTCACAGCTGGCTGTGCCACCCGGCGTGAGTTCCAGTCCCTTTCAAATGCCGCCTGGGCCGAGGAGCAACAGCGCAGTGGTTGCCATGGCCACGGACACAGGCCCCTGGCCAGGCTGGGTCCCTGACTCCCAAAGCGGGCGTCAGGGGAATCGCAGGTGGTGGGCAGGAGGGCCTGGCGAGGGGCACCTGATGAAATCCAGGCTCCGTCTCCCTCGTTCAGATGCTGTCCTGGACCTGGCTGGTCCTGGGCCCCAAGGGGCGGGGTCTTACGCAGCGGGACCCTCTGGTTTCCTGAGTGGGAGCCAGGCTGAGCAGGAGGGCCAGCCACGCCAGCCTCCCCCACGCTCCATGGCCGCGGACCCCTTAACCGCGCCCAGCCCGTTTCCTCAACTGTTAAGAGAGAGGTGATAGCTTCCAGGACAGGGCTGTTGTCCCTGGAACAGAGTGACAGTGTCGCGCACTGTGGCTCTCGGCACGGGTCTCGGGGCCACCCCTCCCATCCCCCAGCCTTGGAGGGCACCAGTGAGACCTGCTGGTGTCTGCACCTGGCCCACCGGCCTGGCAGAGCTTCCTCCTCTCCCTTCCCTGGGTGGGGGTGACCTTGAGCCCTGCCTCCTAGGAAGGGCTGCTCCGGACAGCCCAGCTGGCTGCCGTGAGTCAGCCTCTCTTTGCTTGGGCCCTGGGGCTGCCAGGAGGAGAGGCGGTCCCTGGGGGGCTCCTTGGGAAGACCGGTCTGTGTGTGTGTGTGTGCGCGTGTGTTGGAGGGACCAGGGACGCCAGCCTGGGAAGTGGCTGTGGGCCCCCTTTTCCTCTGTGGGATGAGGGGGCAGCATCCACAAAAGAGAAGGCAGGCCTGACTACTTACTGTAACTTCCTGGCCGACAGCCTGCTTGTCCTGTGGTTGGGCAGGCCAGCCCGGGAGGCCCCTGTGTAGGGAGAGCTCGCCTGGCAAGTTGGAGGCCTGGGATGTGACTTGGGGATGGAGCCGGGCTGCACAGTCGCTGATTTCCCGGGGGCTGTCTGGAAGGTAGCTGCTCCCCTGAGCAGGTGAGGCCATTGCTTACATGCCAGAGTATTGTTTGCAAAAAGAAAAAAAGGGTTGGGGGGACTCGGCCCCAGCCAGTGCTGACGGAGCCGGCTGTGCTCTCTGCAGTGTGGGTGTAAGTGGGTACTGCTATTATCCTACCCCACTAGGCAGGTGGGGGGCAGAGTGTGAGGAGCCCAACTGGGCTGAAGACCCCTGCTCCTAATTCCCAATCCGTCTGGCCTTCTGAGTGTGGGAACCAGGAGGGCCCAGGTGACACCCCCTCCCCCACACCTGCGCACTGCTTGCCTGGTACTCAGCTGACTTCCTGGCCCCAGAAGAGCAGCTGTGGGTACGCTGGGGCAGGGCGGTCCCCTTCTTGTGGTTCAGGTGCCGGTGTCACCGTGCCTCCGGGCAGCCTCCCTCTCCTTTCCCAGGCTCTGCAAGAGCTGGGTACCTGCGAAGCCCTCGGGGTCCTGGGCTGCAGAGAGAGGGGCTGCGGCCCTTCCCCTGCCCACGGCTGCCTCTCTGACCTGGAGAAGGGTGCAGGGTGCAGATGAAAGGTGAGAGCCTGGCACCCTCCCCCCAGCCGGCCCCGCTCAGAAGCACCTGCCCAAGGAGGTCTCCGCCTCGCTGTCGGCTGCCACAGGGCATTGGAAAGGGCTGGCTGGCCTCACCTTGAAGTTGCCAAGGAGCTGTGACACTGTCCGGATTTCCCAAGCCGAGCTCCAGGGCTCCACACACACACACACACACACACACGCACACACGCACACACGCGCACACGCGCGCACACGCGCGCACACACACGCCCAGGAAAGCTCAGCGTGCGCTCTCTGGGCGATGCTGTGCCCGGTGGATGGGGTCATCTGAGGTTGCCGAGGCTGGAGCTCTCCGGCAGGAAGCATCCCCGCGGCTGAGTGAGGCAACGTCTGTGCAGCGCCAGGCCGTGCCAGCCCGGCGACCGAGGTTCGCTCCCTCCCGAGGAAGGACGCTCACGGCCACACGGCCTGCCGCCGGCTGGCCCAGCGGCCGGCTCCTTCCCAGGGTGCCTCTGCAGCCTGTCCTCCATGCAGATCAGAACGGGCGCTGCGCGTGTGCCCTCGGTTTGAGAGCAAGGCTCAGCACGTTCCCCGTGCTCTTGCTGGAAGATGCGGGGGAAGGAAGAATGTTCTCCATCGGAGATCCCAGGGGCCCTCAGTCCCTGGTTAACTCGTGTCCCCCGTCAAAGCCAGGGCCACATGGAGCCCACGGACGTGACCGTGTTTGTACCTGTCATCCGGGAACCGTGAGCCACGCTTGATCAGTTTGGGTCCCAACCCGATGCCTGCTGTGCTTAACCAGGGAGGGAGAAGAGGGAGGCAGGGATGGGGGGATGGGTCCCCAGGCCGAGGAAGGCCCAGGGCTGCTTCCTGCCCTGCACGCTGCGGGGAGACGTCTCCCCTGGGTCCTTCTCAGAGAGCACCGCCCTGCAGAGACGGAACACGGCTGTTGTTTTCAGCCTCTGCTGTTTCGTTCTGGCAGCCCCAGGAAACTCTGAACCCCCAGCCCTCAGAGGACTGCTAGGACAAACTCGGGGAGTCGGCGCTGTGGCGCAGCGGGGTAAAGCCACTGCCTGCAGTGCCGGCATCCCATAGGGCTGCCGATTGGAGTCCCGGCTGCTCCACTTCTGATCCAGCTCTCTGCTGTGGCCTGGGAAAGCAGCAGAAGATGGCCCAGGCCCTTGGGCCCCTGCACCTGCATGGGAGACCAGGAAGAAGCTCCTGGCTTCAGATCAACTAAGTTCTGGTTGTTGCGGCCATCTGGGGAGTGAACCAGCGGATGGAAGGCCTCTCTCTCTCTCTCTCTCTCTCTCTCTCTCTCTCTCTCTCTCTCTCTGCCTCTCCTTCTCTCTCTGTGTAACTCTGACTTTCAAATAAATAAATAAATACATCTTTACAAAGAAAAAAAAAGAAAAAGAAAAACATGAAGGATGTGTGCCAGGCCCATGGAGGAAAGACCTGGGAGAGAGCAGGAGGGGACAGGAAGGGCCTCCCCAGCTTCTTCCTCTCACCCCAAGCCGGAAGCTGTGGACCCAGGGGCTGAGCCGGGGAAGAAGCATCCGCTCTTCTAGCAAGGGGTGTGGAGCTTGGATGTTGGGTGACAGGGAGTCCTCCTGGGCCCTGGGAAGACCCTGTTGGTGATAATAAACTCGGGGGCCAGCGTTGTAGTTCAGCGGATTTGGTCCACTTCCGATCCAGCTGATCCAGACCCGGGTGGAGTTCGTGGCTCCCGCCTCTGGCATGGCCCAGCTCGAACTGGAGCAGCCATTTGAGGAGGGAACTGGCAGACGGAAGGTAGCTCTTCCAGGGACTCAGAGCCGTGCTCGACACGGGATGTACGGCAAGAAAGCACCCCGAGAAAGATCAGTCACCCCAAGCCAGGGCCTTGCCCTCCAGGGCCGAGCCCAGGAGAGGCTGTGACACGGGGACCTGTCTTGTGCTTGTAGTGCCCAGGCTGAGGGGTAGACGGAGGTGTCCAGCTGGCTCCCATAGGACCCTCCGAGACCGGCAAAGAGAAGCGGGGAGACGCGGCGGCAGCAGCAACCCTCCCACATCCTGGGCCGGCTGACTCGGAGGCTTCCCCCTTGCCTCTAAGGCCAAGGTCACCTTCAGGTCCTGTCTCAGACCAGGGAGAGCAGGACCCCTGCCCTTGCCGCTGCCCCGAGCCCTGGTTCGCCCGAGCCCCGTTAGCTGTGTTGCCCACAGCGGGACCTCAGACCAGAGACTTGGCCGTCACTCAGCACACAGCTGGGGACGGTTCTGTCCGGCACCTCCACACGTGGAACACGGCACGTGCTGGGCAGCGCGTGCAGGCAGCAGCGTGGACACCCTGTGCGCATCCGGGAAGCCCTCCAGTCATCTCCAGCCACTTCCCCTCCTGCCCCCAGGCCCTGCCCAGCGTCAGCCTCTCCCGGACATGGCTCCCGTGAGCTCCAGAGCCGCACACGCTATGCCTGGGTTGGGCCTCTCCCTGTGCCGCTCGGGACAGACCACCTCGACCCCTGCCTGTGTGGGCACAGGTTTCTGGCTGCAGTTTGCCCCTTGGCTGACCTTTCAAGTTCCTCTCTTAGACTGGAGAGGCCTGGAAGGGCGGCCCCGGGAGGAGGGTCCAGGCTGCTCTCCTGGGCTCCTCCCCTCCACCCCCGGGCTCTGGCCACAGTCTGGTCAGGGCCCTTGCTGTGTGCTCAGCCAAACCCTGGCCCTGCACTGGCCTGGGGAGGCCAACGGGGAAGCCCCCGTGTGCAGGCAGGATTCCCTAGCCAGGGGGCAAGGCCGGCGGCTGTCTCAATATCTGCTGGACAGTCTCCCTGCCAGAACCCCTTGCCTAATCCCACCAGGTGCCAAGGGACATTAAAAAAGAGAGAGAGTGGCCACGAGGCTGCTCCTGGAAGCCGGCCCGCGTCCCCCTGGTCCTGGCTCCTCGGAATCCAGCCTGCTCTTCCTGAAGCGATGATTCACAGGGATTTGGGGTTCCCCGGGGCAGTGAGCAGAGCCCTGGATGCTGGGTTGGCCAGAGGTCTTGCTGGGGTCTCCCTGGGAATTCTGTGTCTGAGACCCCCAGCTGCTGGGAGATGGGAAGACCTGGGTGCTCTCTGCACGCCCCCAGGGTCTAGGCAGAGAGTCTGGCAGCTCGGCTCCGGCCCCCAGGGCTGACCTGGATTCCGGGGAGAGCTGAGTGCCCGGCCAGCATTCGAGTCCCTTGGGGTGCTTTCACAGTCGCTGCTGACCACAGTCCCGGGTGGTGGAGGACAGTGGGGCTCCCACGCGCAGATGTGGGCAGCGCTGGGAGGGCGCTGGCTGGGAGACAGCTGACAGGTGTTCCACTTGCTTCTACCACTGCCAGTCGGTGTGATTTGATTCAAGCCCAAATCAGCACACAGGAGTCCGATCCTCCAGGACTTATCTGCCTCACTCTGCTGAAGCCAGCATGGTGGAGGGGTGATGGAACCTCTCAGAGGGCACTCCGAGGGCTGGCATGAGCAGCCTAAGCCAGCATGGTGGAGGGGTGATGGAACCTATCAGAGGGCACTCCGAGGGCTGGCATGAGCAGGCTAAGCCAGCATGGTGGAGGGGGTGATGGAACCTATCAGAGGGCACTCTGAGGGCTGGCATGAGCAGGCTAAGCCAGCATGGTGGAGGGGGTGATGGAACCTATCAGAGGGCACTCTGAGGGCTGGCATGAGCAGGCTAAGCTTCCACCTGCGGCACCAGCACCCCATGTGTCCTGGCTGCTCCTCTTCCCATCCAGCTCTCTGCTGTGGCTTGGGAAAGCAGTGGATGATGGCCCAAGTCTTTGGGCCCCTGCACACGCGTGGGAGACCAGGAAGAAGCTCCTCTTTCCTGATCAGCCCAGCTCCAGCCGTTGTGGCCATTTAAGGAGTGAATTCAGCGGATGGAAGACCTCTCTCTCTCTCTCTCTCTCTCCCTAAATGATATTTGAGTGATGGCTGAAATCTCATTATTTAAAGAACGGTTCTGTTTCTTTTGTCCAGCGACAGACCTAGCCTGTGGTGGGCTTCCAGGGGACGTCACCCCCTCTGCTGGACTCTGCGTACTAAGAAGCATCAAAAAGCGAAGGGGTGGCCGGCGCTGCGGCTCACTGGGCTAATCCTCCGCCTGCAGCGCCGGCACACCGGGTTCTAGTCCCGGTCAGGGCACCGGATTCTGTCCCGGTTGCCCCTCTTCCAGGCCAGCTCTCTGCTATGGCCCAGGAAGGCAGTGGAGGATGGCCCAAGTGCTTGGGCCCTGCACCCCATGGGAGACCAGGAGAAGCACCTGGCTCCTGGCTTCAGATCAGTGCTGTGCGCCGGCTGCAGCAGCCATTGGAGGGTGAACCAATGGCAAAGGAAGACCTTTCTCTCTGTCTCTCACTGTCCACTCTGCCTGTCAAAAAAAAAAAAAAGCGCAGGACGAAGCCTGGTTGGGAGCAGCCATTGATAACAGTCATTGGCCGGATGTGTGCGAGTGTCTTTGCTGAGTTCAGAATCCAGTTCGGAAGAAGGCCGAGTGGAAGGCTCTTGCCTGGGCTGGTGCAGGCTTTGCCTCTGGGGTGGGGTGGGGCCCAGGGGGTGGAGACCCCCCAGGGGCAGACTTTTGTCCCCAGTGTTGGGGGGCCTGGAGGCAGGGCACCGGGGTGGGGGGGGTGCGGCACCAGCGCAGTGAAAGTGGCCCAGGCACCGGTGCGTCCTGCGGGGCGGTGAGACTCTCACCGAAAGCAGTAATTTTAAAAGATGAGCCCGGGCTGGACGTGCCAGCTGGGGACCTGCCGCACTTCTCGGAGGTCCCCAGCGCTTCCCGTTTCCGGCCGTTTGCCGGATTCTGGTATTGTAGAATGCCCGAGGACGAAGCACCTGCCGCCTCGCCTTTCCTCTGCTCTCGCCAGTCATCCCTTCTGGGAAGCCGGGAGGGGTCATTTCCTCCGGGCACCCCCAGCTGTCCCCTGCAAGCTCTGTTATTTTTACACCCGTTCCTTTTTAGGAGACTTCTTGGTTTTGACATCTGGTTCCGCTTCAGAATGCGAGCCTCCTGCGGGTCCCCTGGTTGTCACCTCCGGCATCTCCTGTCGCACCCTCAAGTGGAGGAACCCCTGCAGCACCAGCGCCCCCCGCCCCGGGCCTGGCCTCTTCTGTTGTGGACAGCACCCCCTGGAGTTGTGCCAGAGGGTGGGGCTCGATGGATTTATAGTCCATGTCTGTACCTTCAACATCTTGTACATTATAGGTAGGAAGTAAATTTGTCTGTACAAAATGACTCCAAGATTTCTTTTTTTCAAATATTGATTTATTATTTCCTGGGAAAAAGAAAGAGAAGAAAAGATTGATTTACTTCTTTGAAAAGCAGAGTTATAGAGAGCGGAGAGGTCTTCCATCCACTGGTTCACTCCTTACATGGCCGCAACAGCCAGAAGCTTCATCTAGGCCTCCCGCATGGATGGCAGCACCCAAGCACTCCCCAGGTTTTAATGCTTTTCCCAGGTGCATGAGCAGGGAGCCGAATCAGAAGTAGAGCAGCCGGGACAGGAACTGGTGCCCACCTGGGATGCTGGAGTGGCAGGCGGCAGCTTCACCGGCCCTCCACCGCCATTCTAAGGTTGGGACTGCGGGGGAGGGGACGTGGAAGGAAACACTCTTGTGCCACGTAAATACTCGGATCCTTTGTTGTCCTTGGAATTCTTGTTTGAAGTCTGGGTTTTGCAGCTTCTTCCCAAGGCGGGGCCTGGCGAGGGTAATGCAGAGATGGTTACTCCCAGGCTCAGCCTTCGGGGACACAGACACACACAGAGACACACAGAGACACACAGAGACACACAGAGACACACACACAGACAGACACACCCAATACACAGACACACACAGAGACAGACACACACAGACACCCCCAACACTCACACACACTCGACATACACACCCAATACACAGACACACACACAGACACCAACACTCACACACACTCGACACACACACCCAATACACAGACACACACAGAGACAGACACACACACAGACACACACACAGAGACACCCCCAACACTCACACACACTCGACACACACACCCAATACACACACACCCAATACACACACAGAGACACCCCAACACACACACTCGACACACACAGACACAGAGACATACACACAGACACACACACCCAATACACACACAGACACACATACCCAATACACACACAGAGACACCCCTAACACACACACACTTGACACACACAGACACAGAGACAGACACACACACCCAATACACACACAGACACACATACCCAATACACAGACACACAGAGACACCCCCAACACTCACGCACACTCGACACACACATGCAATACACAGACACACACACGCAGACACATCCCCAACACACACGTACACACACGTACCCAATTTACACACATACAGACACGTACACACACAGACACACCCCAACACACTCAACACACACACAATACACACACAGACACACCCCCAACACACACACACACGCACGCCCTGCCCTCCTCTTCAGCAAAGGGCCCGGGGCTTTTTACGCTGCAAAGCGGCCTTCCAGGACGGGCTGTTGCCTAAGGTGGTGCTGCAATCCAGAGCGCCGAGTGGGAAGTCCAGAGTTCTCCCGGCTTCTGGGAACAGCCCCCCACCCCTCCCCCCGCCCAACGTCCACAGGCAAGTCCTCATGACAGCGGGTCAGGCTCACCCGAGGGTTTCACAAACGCCTGGCCTGTTCCCAGCACGCACAGCTGGGAGGGCTCAGCCGGGGAGGAAGGAGCCAGCACCCTCCTCCTCCTCCCCAGGCCAGGGCCTGGGGCCCGAGCCCAGGGACAGGGAAGGGCTACACCTGTCCCTGCTTGCCTCAGCGCCTGCCATGGAGGGCGTGGGAGCTGCGGGCTTGCCTCACCGCTCGCTGCTTTCCCAGGCTGCCTTAGTCAACATCCCAGCAGGAAGATGCGGGACCCCGAGGCAGCTGGGAGGCGCTGGTCATTCAGGCTCCAGGGTGGTGCTCAGGTCTTGGAGTCAGAAGACCTGGGCTCGGAGTCCAGGAATCCGCAACTTCATGTACGTGGGGGGCCCGGGGGACAGGCGCCTGAGGAGCCCTGGGGGCAAGGGGGCAGCTCTGGGCAGCCAACCTGGCCCCCAGTTAGAGCCCCATGTGCTGCAGCCCGGGCTGGGGCTGGTGTCTCCATCTCCACAGCCCAGCTCTCACCTGAGGGTGGGGCCTGCCAGCCTAGTGTCCCGGGAGTTCATGTTCAACCGGGACCAGCCGGCGGCCCCACCCGGAGCTGGGGTAGGACCAGAGCTGTCCCATGTAGCGGGGACACAGCCCAGCTGATGGAGGCATCCGAGCAGCACGGCCTTTCATTTCCACACCTCCTGGCTTAGCCTGGGCGGCCAGGCCAGCAGGGCCCAGGGCCTGCCCCCGCCCCCGTCCCTGGCAGATGCGCCCCACGAAGACAAGCACAGGGGTGCCTGGAAGGGGAGGGGGCTGTGGGGCTCGGAGGACAAGAGCGCGGGTGGAGTCGGGGTGGGGTCTGCTCTGCGGCCCCAGAGTGGGCCGCTCCCCGGGACAAGGACGCTTGATTCACTGGCGGCTACCGAGAGGGTCAGGGCCAGCGACCAGTGACCGCGGGGCCGAGCCGCAGCCTCCCACCCCCTCCCCGGAGGACGCCCCGGCCCGGCCCCACCCCTTCCTCCTCCTCCCCTCCCCCACCCTCACCCCCGGCCCGGGAGGGGCGCCCGGCGGCCTCCCGGCCCAGTTTCCTGGCACTGGGCTGAGAATAAACAGCGCTCCGCGCCTGTAATCCCGTTGCCGGGGCGACGGCGCTCGGCGGGTGGGGGCGTGTCGGGGGTGTGGCCTGCGGCCGCGAGGCGCCGCCCCCTCGCGCGGCGCGGACATTCCTCGCATAGCTCCGCCAGGGCTCCCGCGGTGTCCGGGAAGTGACTCTTCCTGGCAGAGGGCGGCCTCGGAGCGACGCGCCCGCCCGCCCGGCGGCCGCCAGGACGGGAGGGGGCGGGGCGGCGCTCCCGGGGCCTCGGGGCCCGCCCGGGCGCCCCCTCCCCACGTCCGCGCTGCCGGGGCCGCCTTCGCTCCCCCCCCCCCCCCCCCCCCCGGCAGGCCTTCGATCTCCCATTCCCGGCTCTAGGTCAGCAGGAGGGCCGCCCCCAACCGGCCTGGGGGAGGACGGGCCTCCTGGGGTGGACCCTGACAGCGCTAGAAGCAGGTAACGGTAACGGGATGCGCACCCCGCTTCCTGCTGCCTGCCTGGGGCCCCCCAGCCGCACCCCTACCCCACGCTGAGACAGGATTGTTCCCCATCCTCCCAGCCCGTCTGGGAGCCAGGGGCGCCCCTCCCATGGCGGCCGGTGCAGGGGACATCTGCTAGGGGATGGGATGGAGAGGCAGTGCAGCCCTGGAAGTGGGGGCCACCGGTCTCGCGGCCACTCGCGGGCTGGGCGCACGCCAGAGGGGCATTGCTGCCCTCGGTGCGCCCCGTCTCCTTGTCTGCAGGTCCTGGCGGTGATCCGAAGCCGGGAGAGGTTGCCGAGGGCAGGGGGCTGCAGGTAGAGAGTCGGAGTCTCCAGGAGGCAGGTGGGGGAGGGCCACTTCCTCTCCAGCCAGAGACAGCCCAGTCCTTGGCTAGGTCCAGTGACTCTGGGACACCCTGGCGAAACTGCTGCTTCGAGGCCGGACACAGGGACGGTGCCCGCCCTGCGCTCTGCCGTGGAAGGCCAGTGGCGGCGCCCAGGCCCGGCCACCTCGTTTCCCTCCGGGGGCACTCACCAGAGCTCTCCCCTGGGAGGGTGACCCTGCCCAGTTCAGGAGGTGACGCTGATCTCTGGAGTGGTCGCCACGCCACGTGCTCTCACGCCTGGCGCTGGCCCCTTCTTGTCACTTCAGGTCCGGGAAATGGGCGAGGACGACTGTTGACTCTCCCGTTGCCTTTTGGACACTGAGCGGCTTATCGGATGCTAGGGGGCCCGGGAGCAAGGCTCTGGCCTTCGGTTCAGGCCCCTGGGGTGCAGATAAACGCCCATCTCCCAGGTGCCGCTAGAAAGCCTAGAGGAAAATACTGCAGTTGAGACCTGGGGCGGGGGGGGGGGGGGGGGGGGCGTGACCAGGGTCCCGTGTGTGGGGAAGGAGGGGAAGGGTCACAGGCCCTGGAGTCCAAATGCTTCTGGGTTCTGGGGCAGGCATTTGGCACAGTGCTTAACACCCAGCCTGAGACCCTGGGGGGCTGCAGGTGGTGCTCAAAGCACGAGGGTCCCTACCGCCCACCACCCGCGTGGGAGACCTGCATGGAGCGCCTGCCTCCCGGCTTGGGGCCCTGGGAAGTGAACGCCTGGATGGCGCATTTCTGTCTCTTTGCCTTTCAAATAAAACACTTGTAGAAAACGTCCCCGGGGTTATTCCCACCTTCTCAAGTGCTGTGGCCCTGAGCACGTGTCCATTGTCCAGCCTCTGAACCTGCATCCCTGCGCCCCCCCCCCCTTTAGTGGACAAATATTTACGGAGCACCTGCCTAGGCACCAGGAGTGGCCAGGCCGGGTCCCTGGAGGGGGTGGACAGTTGTCCCTGAGAATATGACATCTGCCTGGGGGTTAAGCCAGGTAGCCTTGAAGCGCCTCAGGCGTGAGAGTGGCCCAGTCCCATGACCAGAGCGGCCGCTCTATGGGAGAAGTGTGGCCCTTCGGCTGCTCAACTTGGGGCCCTCAGGATTGTGGGAAGGGACCTGGAGGTGTGGGAGCCCCACCCTAGGGGCATGCAAGGCTTGCATGGGGCTCATCTGTCTCCACACCACGGTGGGTGCTGGGTGCCGGGGATAGAGGTCAAGGCCAGGACCCCGTGGTCTGGGCTTCCTCAGAACAGCTCCTCGCTGCTGAACCACAGCTCGGCTTGCTCCCTGCAAGCCTTTGAAGGCTTCCTTCGAACTCACTTTGCATATTCTGGTCAGATGTGAATCAGAGTGGCAGGAATTACCCTCTTGGTACCCGTCTGCCCTAGCCTGTGGGTGACACACGCAGGCACAGATGGACATGAAGGGCTCACCGCCTGGGCGGTGAGGGGGCCCCCGGGGCCCCAGCCGCCCTTCCTCCCAGACGCAGTGTAGGTGTGGACGAAAAAGAAAGTGCGGGGGGGGGGGGAGTGGGGAAAAAAGGTTGCAGGCACGTCATTCCTTAAAAAATAGTGCTCTTTATTATAAATTACTGAAACGCATCTTTTCTGAATATAAATATGTGCAAAGTTTGACTGGGGTTGGGATTTGGTTGAGTTCTTCAAGCATCTCCTAACAGCCTTGACGGCCCGAGGGGGGAGGGAGAAGGCTGGAGGTGGACTCTGTATAAAAAGATAGAGTGATTGAGGCAGATTGTAAACATTATTAAAAAACAAGAAACAAAAAAACAGAGGTGGGGGGGAGACCCCAACACACAGCTGCCCCATCCAGCCCGAGACCTGACACAGACACTGTGTGTGTTTGGATCCCTTTCCCCCCCAAAGCACAGTTCCAGGTAATTCCGTCGCTGCTACATTCCTGTAGTTGTCACTGCTCCGTGGCTGGAGCAGCAGGCGCCAGGTCGGCCTCCCCCAGCCCAGGCTGGGAGGGAGGGCTGTGCAGGGCCCCCAGGCAGCGGGACCAGGGGGGCCCTGCTCAGACCACCAGGGCTGCACCAGCTGGGCTCACATTCTCCCAGGGCTCAGCTGGAAGGCAGGCATGGGTCTCCACTCCCCAAGCCACCTTCGATGGCAGTGGCTGGCTGGGTGCCCCCCGCCCCGGGCCCCAGGGCTCGAATCCCTTGGCCTCTCTGTCTGGATGGCATGGGTGTGGCTGCTCGTGTGCCAGTCCCCTTCCGTGAGACAGAGGACATTAAGGCGAAATCTCCTAGCCAGACAGTCAGGAGGCCCCGAGTAGAATCTGTGTCCTGTCTGCCAGGGTGAGGGGTCAAAGATGGCTCACCCCCCCCCGCCCCCGCCCCGGGGCTGGAAGGGGGAAAGGCGACAGCTAACCAGCCGCCAGCGCCTCTCCAGGTGCCATGTCCCCCTTAAAACGGAGGAAGGGCCCTGGGCTCCAGGGCACCTGGTGGACTTTGGGACCTGTCCCAGGGGAGAGGCTGAGGGGCACCAGGACGCTGCCTTCGGGTCACGCCTGTCCCCCCCACCCCCAGGAAGAGAAGCGGACGGCCATCCTCCTTGCCTGGGCTGGGCCAGGGAGGGCAGCGGCCCCCTGCAGCCGCTCTCTTCCAGCCTTTCCCAGCCACTGCCTCCCCCCAACCTGCTCGGCCTTAAACCAAAATCAAAGAGCAAACAAGTTCCGTTGGAAAGTTTGAAAATTCCCCAGGGCCGTTCTCAGCAGTTCAGCACTCCTGGGGGCAGCGGAGAAAGGAGGCGAATCCACTGGCTGCCACCGTCCCCAGCCGGCCAGCAGGTCCTCCCGGGAAGCTGGAGTGGGGGAGGGGCGCCCCATGCCCTCACTGGCGTTCCAGGTCCAGCCTGCCCCATTCCGCAGTGGGGAGGGTCCGTCGGCGCCCTGGCCCTCTCCCGGAGCAGCGGCGGGCCTGCCTTCCTCCACGCTGGATTCTTGTGCTTGTACCACGGAGGAGAGGGGACCCAGGCCCCCCTCCCAGACCCCCGCCGCCTGCCGACTAAAGCGGGGCGTCGTACTGGTCCAGGAACTCCCGAATCGGCCCCGGCAGCTGGGTGACCTTCTCGTAGGAGTCCAGGTGGCCGTTGACCGTCTTCCGGCAGAGATGCTGCAGGGTCGCCACGGTGGAGGACAGCGGCCGGCTCAACACCAGGGGAATCTTCTCGCCCCCCGAGTAGATGTAGTAGGCTCGGCGCGGGGGGCTCCCGGGCGGCGGCGGCGGCTGCTCGGGCTCCTCCGAGGCCTCGGGGGCTGGGGGCTCCGGGGAGGGCGGGGCGCCCGCGGGCGGCATGTAGTGCCGCACCAGCTTCAGCACGCAGTCGAAGCGGGGCACCGGCTGCGTGCTCCGGGGGTCGCTCTGCAGCGAGAAGCTGCCCCCCTCGCACTGGATGCGCAGGTTCTTGGTCCCCGACTGGGTCTTGACGCTGAGCGTGAAGAAGTGGCGCTGGTCCGAGCTGTCGCGGATGAGGAAGGTGCCGGCGGGCTGCGCGCTGAGCAGCAGGTTCGCCTCGCCGCCCGTCACCGCGCTCCAGTAGAAGCCGCTCTCCTGTAGCTTGCGCACTGCGTTCACCACCAGCTGGTACTCGCTCTTGGAGCTGAAGGTCTTGAGGCGCAGGCTGGTGTCCAGCGGGCGGCTCATCCCGGCGGCGGGAAACTTGCTGTGGGTGACCATGGCGCACGGAGCCAGCGTGGATCTGCGCGGCGGCGGCTGCAGCTGCTTCACGGCCTCCGCACAGCGGCCGCTACCGCATCCCGGGGGGCTGCGGGGAGGAAGGCGCACGCCGCGTGAGTGCCCGGAACCCTCCAGCGCGCCCAGCCCGCCCCGGCTCCCCTGCCTCCGCCCGGTGCGCGGGGCATCCCCCGCTTCGGAGGCCCTCGCCCCGCGACCCAGGCACCGCGCAGCGTCGGCCCTGCCCCCGTCGCCGGGGTGGTCCCGGGCGGCCCCTTCCCCAGCGCGCACCAGGAGTGGGAAACTCGAGCGCGCGGAAGTTGGGTCTCTAGGAGCGCCGCCCGGCCGGGCAGCGGGAGAAGGGCTCCCGGGACGCTCCGGGCGCCGCTCAGTCCCGGGGAGAAACCCGAGGCATGGGGGTGGGGAGCGGACGGGAGAAGCCGGAGCGCCCCAGCCCGAGCATTCCGGGAACCTGGGATCTCCGGCTCCCATCCGCTCTGCCCCTGCCTCGTCCCCTCCCTGCCGGGAACAGCCCGAGGAGGGGAGGGGACACCGGGCAAAGCTCCGGGCGCTAAGCAAGACCCCCCTCGCGGCCCTCCCCACAGCGCACCCCTCCTTCCTACCTTCGTCCCGAACCCAAGTCTCCAGCCTCCTGCGGCCCCCCGAGGCGAGGCGGCGGCGGCGGCCAGCGGTGGCCCGCGCAGCGCGCAGATGTTGGCGGCCGCGAAGTCCACAAAGGGGCCCCGGCGTGCGCGTCCTGAAGCCCGGGTCGGGCCGGTCTCTCAGGGAGGAGGTAGGGGCCGCGGCGGGCACGGGGCCGGCGGCGCGCGGGGCCGGAGCGGCGGCGGCGGCGGCGCGGGGCGCGGGGCGCGGGGCGGGAGCCGCGGCCGGGGCCGCGCGCGCGGGTATATAGGCGGCCTCCGCCCCGCCCCCCGGTTCCTGGAACTGCGCGGCCGGCCTTCTTGTAATGTTTAGTCACTACTCGCAGCGCCGGAGGCTGCGCCCGCGAGGGCGGGGCCGGCCGGGCGGGCCGCGGGCAGGGGCCGCGCGGCACAGGCGCGCGCAGACAAAGCGCCAGCCCGGGCGGCCCGGCGGCCGGCGGGCGCGGCGCCAGCCCCGGCGGCGCGTTCCTGGCAGCGGCCCCTCCCCCGCGCCCCGCCCCCGGCGGCTCATTCACACTTTCCCCCGCCCCCTCCCTTCTAAGAAGGCCGGTTTCTGGCGGGGGCGGGCGCGCCGCGAGCGAGCGCGGGCACTTCTAGGAGGCCGGCCGGGAGAGGCTCCCTGGTACCCTTTCTGCTTTTCCCGGACCCCGCGGGGACACCCCCTCGCCCCCACCCCGGGCCGGCCCAAAGTCCCGATGGCTGCCCCAGGCCGGCCGAAGGGGAGCCGGGGCCTGTCCTCCGCCGGGCCCTGGAGGGGCGGGGGCGGCGAGGGTCTGAGCCAGCAGCTGCTGGAGGTGGGCGCGCGCGTGGCCTCACCTGCGGGCTGCGTCGCTGAAGCGAGGCCGGGAGTCCCCGGGGGTGGGGGGTGGGGGACACAGCCTGCGTGGCAGCTCGGCCCGCCGCCGGGCTCTTTGGAGGCGCAGACACGGGTGCCAGACCCTCGCCCCTCGCCCCCGTGCACGCACGCACACACCCAGAAAAAGCCGCCCGTCCCAGACCTGCGCGGTCCCGCGTGGGTCGAGCCAGGTGCTGCTGTCCCCGAGGCCTCTTGGGGACGCCAGGGCTGCTCTGCCCCGTGCCCGCTAGGGGGCGCCCTGGGGTCTCGTTGGGGCCGGCGGGAATGGCTTGGGAGGGAACTGCAGGGGGTGGTGGATGCCCAAGAGGGGGGCGTTCACCACCCGGGCCGGGTCAGCCTGGGAGTACAAGTTAAGCAGGGGAGAACTCACAGGTGGTGCAGCCGCGTCCGGGACGTGTCTCCCGTGTCGCCTGCAGTGGGGCCAGGGCTGTGAGAAGAGGAAGATGGAGGATGAAGAGACCAGGGGAGGAGGCAGGACTGAGTTGCTCTTGGTCCCGGAGGTCCCGGCTGGGGGACCCGGCAGCAGCTCCGTGGGCAGAGCAGCCGTGAGCAGAAATCGGGTTCCTTCTGCAGGGGGCACTGGGTGCCGTGTGCCAGGTGCCGAGCGAGAGATCCCCAGAGTGTGGGGGGGTGAGTGAGACCCAGGCTGTACCCTCACAATGCTTGCAGCCCGATGAGCGGGCTGGGGCTGCGGCTGCTTCTGCTCTCCGCACCCCGCGCCTCACCCTCTCCCCACCCCTGCGGGCCTGCCCAGCCGCGGAGGACGAGGAGTAGCCCCGGAGTTAATGGAGGAGAGAGTGCTTTGTAAGTGACAAGAGTCCATTCATTCATCCCTCCCGGGAGCTGCCTGCAGGGCCTGTTTCAGCCTGGCCTGGCGCTGGGACCAGCAAGCAGGGTGAATCCCGCTGGGAGCCGGGCCTGGGACCTGGGCTCAGGGGAGCCTTGGCAGGGGTGGTGACCGGCCAGCAGAGGTTGTTTGGCAGGTGTTGGGAGAGGGAAAAGAATTCCGGAACGCCAGGAATCCCAGCCCGCTTCTCCCAAAACAAGTCCCCAGGGAGCGGGCTGTTCCACGGTGGGGGAGGGGGCGGCAAAGGCGGGGAGCCTAAGGGGGTCCAAGGGAGCACCGGAAATTTGCAGAGTCCAGGGGGATGGGGTAGAGGTTTGGGGGGTAGGTGGATTGGGGTAGAGGCGGGGCCAGCAGCCTCCGGGCCGGGCTCCTGGGTTCTAAGTCTGGAGACTCTGCTGCTCACTGGGCTCCACCATTGCCCAGTAGCTGTGTGACCCTGGGCACTCCGGTCACCAGCGGTGCCCCCTTATGTGTGCAGCGGGCTGGAAGAGCCGAGAAGTGCAGGAAGCTAGCGTGGTGCCCGCTGTCGAGGGCCCTGTGGGGTGGGGGTGGGCACAGAGCTGAGCCTTGGTGGTTTGCCAGGGTGTAAGGATGGGTGGTGGCCAGAGGTTCTGCTCTGTGGGATGCCACCCCCACTGCCCCCATATCTCCCCGTTCCCCTGCCCCGCCTCCGCTCAGGGCGAATTCCAGCCTCCTCCGTGTTCTGTGGGCCTGGGGCTCCTTGCCCTCCCTGCACCGTGCTGGTCCCCAGGCCTGGGGCTTTGCACATTTGCTTCCCTGGGGGTGTAGCTCCCTTCCACCCATCAGGCTGCCTTCTACTTTTCCCTTGGGCCCCAGCAGGCGCGCTGGGGCACAGCGGTTTAGTGCCTGGTGCCAGTCCTGCCTTCCCAGCCAGCTCCCTGCTAATGTTCCTGGGACGCAGCAGAGGATGGGCCCCAAGTCCTCGGGCCCCCGCCACTCCCTTGTGGGTGACCTGGATGGAGCACCTATCTGTTTTGTCTTTGGCCCGGCCCAGGCCTGGCTGTTACAGGCAATGGGTGAACCAGCAGATGGAAGATCTCTGTCCCTGTCTCTCTCTGTCACTGTATCAATAAATCGAAAGAAAGAAACCTTCAAGGGTAGCTCTTTGCACGTTGACTAAAATGCTCTCCCTGCCTGTCCAGGAAAAACTCCACGTTGTCCTTGTCGGCCTGGAACCCTGACATGCCCGGTGAGCCTTCGCACGAGCGAGCGTCTGGGTGAGCCTTCCCCAGCCCTCTGAGATACTTCCTTCCGACACAGTGTCCGTCTCTTCCCTGAGGGTTCAGAAGCCCTTGGGTGGACAGGGTAGGGGCCGCGGGGCTGGGAGGTCCCCCTGCTGGCCTGCCGGGGACCACGACACCTGTTCACTCCGAGGCGAGGGGGAGGGGGCACCCTGGGCAGCGGGCAAGGAGCTGGTGGGCAGCGGGTGCCAAGCCCGGGCCAGCGCTGAGGTCCTGCCATCTCATCTCCCCTGTCAGCAGGGCAGGCAGCCTTCCCCCGGTCGGGCCCCTTGGCTCCACCTACCTGCCTTCCTGCTGAAGGGATTTCGGAGACTCCTGCCTTTTCCTAATCTCTCCCTTTGCAGAATTTCTGTGAAGTCAGAATCCCATTTCCAGGCAGAGGTGCTTGGTCATAAAGATAATAGAGAGATTCCTGCCCAGCGGAGGGGAAGTACACAGTGGTTTCGACTGCCCGAAGGGCTCCTCTTACTCATGGTTTGTGTGTGTGTGCGCGCGCGCGCGCGTGTGTGTGTGTGTGTGACACTCTGAGCTCGGCCCCAAACCCCGCAGATGGGAAGGAACGCTGGCGCCTGGGGGTGGGGGGGTCGCAGGAAACTGTGGCACGGCTTGGTGAACCCAGGCTTCCTTGCTTGCCAGGCCAGGGGGCGGACATGAAGATTGCCACGGTTCGTGGCTGCCTTTGCAGCCAGACGAGCTGGGAGACAGGCCTCAGACCACAGAGTTGCCAAACCCCAAGCCCCAGGCCTCCCTGCCTTCAAGCCTGCTGGACTGCCTGCAGCACTCAGAGTAGCCTGGGCTGGACGGTCCAGTGGCCGGATGTCGGCTGTCCTGTGTCCGCAGCACCTGGGGACGCGGTGCAGGGTGGCGGTGGGGGGAGCTCCCAGGCCAAAGTCAGCAGTTAGAGGCCGGAGTGGGGGCTCCCCTCTGTCTCCCTGCCAATCTGGAGCCACGTTAGGGCCTGCCTGTCATAGGTCCTTCGGGATGCTGAGGCCGGGTCCTGTCCTGGCTCCAGCCTGGTGCGCTGTAGCCCCTCCGGGCTCAGGTCAGGCTTCCCTGGCCGCCACAGGACCGTGGCCGAGGTGACAGGTTCAGGGGTCGCGCCCACACGGCTGACCCCCGGTCTCTCTCCTGCTCCAGACAATCCCACGGGGCGGGCCCAGGGAGGCAGGGACAATGGGCGCCATCAGGAAATGGCATTCCAGCTGCAGGCCTTTGTTCCTGCGGGGAGGGGCGGGGAGCTAATGAAAAGGTTTGCGGCTCGGGTGTCTCCGAGGCAGCCGCTGAGGAGTCCTTTCAAGCCGGCATTCCAGGCCCCGCGGCCTCTGGCATTTCCCAGAAATCTGAGGAGGAGGGGTAGAAAAAGCATGCCCGTTACCACCCTCCAGAGCCCCATGCCCCCCCGAGCCTTGGGCTGGCCTCAGTGCCAGTGTCCGGCCTGGGGGACCCCACGCCTCCGTCCACGTGGGGGATCGGACAGGGGGTGACAGGCTGGTGCCCGCAGCTGGGGTGCAGAGAGGACCAGGGTGGGGAGGAAGAATCTGCAACTGGTCCCAGGGCTGAGCTGGGGGCAGGGGGCTGGGGCCGGTTAGCTTCCAGCCCGTTATCTCCCCCAGATCCTAAACCCCCAAGCCCTCCTCTGTCCCAGGCTGGGCTGGGAAGAGTTGCGTGTTTTGAGCCTGCGCCTGCACTCCGGGGAGCCGGCGGTTCTGGGAAAGCAGGCCCGGGTGGACCATCTGGGCTGCAAGGCAGATGCAAAGTGCCAGCGCCCAGGAGGAGCGAGGCTGACCCCCGAGGGCCTGGTCCTGGCACCTTCAGGGCCAGGGGATAGGCTGCCCGGCTGGCTCTGCAGGGAGGCGGCCAGGAGCCCCGGCCAGGAGCCCCTGACGCGGGGGTAGGGTAGGGGGAGGAGGAGTCTTGAGTCCTGCACCCCCCACTGCCTCACCTCTGGTCCAGGCTCTGACCGACCTGCAGGCGGTGCCCACCCCGTCCCAAGTCCCGTCCTGGCCTTGTGGAGCACACAGGCTGCCACACACTGTCCTGGAGCACTGGTTCTGGGGCCAGTTCAGAGGGCAAGGATAGTTCCTCTCTGGCTCCCAGATCAGCCCTGGTAGCAGACCAGCGAGCCGGGAGTGAGGGGTGGGAGGTGACGGGGAGGGGAGGCTCCAAGGGGTGATGTTGGGGTGACTCACCTTGGCCTAGTGGAGATTTCTGAACCTACAAATTATAGATAAAATGCTGGGGGGAGGGTGCAGAGCCAGCTGGAGGTGCTTCCTGGCCGGCAGCACTTGCTTTATAAAATCATTCAGTTGGGAAAGCGCTGTGTCACGTGCGTCAAGCCACCACCTGTGGTGCTGGCATGCCTTATCAGAGCACCTGTTTGGGTCTGGCTGCTCCACTTCCTTTTTTTTTTTTTTTTTAATTAATTAATTTATTTGAAAGGCAGAGTTGCAGAGAGGCAGAGGCAGAGAGAAAAAGAGATCTATCCGCTGGTTCACTCCCCAGATGGCCAGAATGGCTGGAGCTGAGCCAATCCGAAGCCAGGAGCTTCTTCTGGGTCTCTCACGCGGGTGCAGGGGCCCAAGGACTTGGGCCATCTTCCACTGCCTTCCCAGGCCCTAGCAGAGAGCTGAATTGGAACTGGAATAGCTGGGACTTGAACTGGCGTCCATATGGGATGCCGGCACTGCAGACTGTGGCTTTACCTGCTACACCAAAGCGCTGGCCCCTGTTCCACTTCCCATCCAGTTTCCTGCTAATGATCCTGGGAAAGCATAGGAGGATGGCCCAAGTGCTTGGGCCCCTGCACCCACATGGAAGACCCAGATGGAGTTCTAGGCTCCTGGCTTCCACCTGACCCAGCCCTGGCTGTTGTGGCCATTTGGGGAGTGGACCAGCAGGTAGAAGATTTTCTGTCTCTCTACCTCCCTGCGTCTCCCCCCTACCACTCTGCCTTTCAAATAAATAAAATAACTGTTAAAAAAAGAATAATTCAGGCCAGCCTTGACAAGATGGCTCTGTGTCAGGGACTGAGCCAGGGGCCAGAACCACATCAGTCTGGGACCTCAAGGAGTTTAGATTCTTTCCAGAACATTCTTCCATGATTGGTGCCAAGATCAATTAATTAATTAGGTAATTTGAAAGGCAGAATTCTGGGGAGGAGGGGAGAGAGCTCTCCCATCTATTGGTTCATCCTCTGATGGCCACGTCGGCCAGGGCTGGGCCAGGCCAAGGACAGGAATCAGGGACTCCAGCCGGGTCTCAGGCTGTGTTCTTGAGCCATCAGCTACTGCCTCCCAGGTGCAGGAGCGAAGAGCTGGACTGGAAGTGACGCAGCCGGAACTCAAACTGGCACTCTGATAGGGGAGGCGGCAGAGTAGCCTGCTGTGCCACAACACCAGCCCTGGCATTAATGGATGAATTTTGACTGTATGGCGTCTTTGGAAGTCGCAGGAGCCGTGTGAGCCTGTGATGGGGAGGTGTAATGTTGGGGGGTGCGGGAGTGGGGAGCATGGCGATTGAGGCCGACGGGAGGTCGACATCTGCTCAGGCCCCTGCATCGAAGTCTCAGCCTGCCACGGTGACCCAGCTCCTCGTCTTGCCCCATGCACCCGGCTACATGCCCGGAGCAGAGCCGGGGAGGGCAGCCTGCTGGGCATAGGCATACCGCCAGCCCCAGGGCACCCAGGGCTTGGCTGCTTCGAGTCTTTTCTGTGTTCCACTCTGCTTTGTTTTCCCGACCAGCTACCAGGTCGAGGCTCCAGCCCCCTGCTGTCTCTGAGCCCCAGCTGAGGCTGCCCTGAGCCGAGAGGAGAGGATTCTACGTCATTCTCCCTGGGGACGGTGGCTTGGGCCCTTCTGGAGGTGTGTAAACTGGAAATGCAGCCCATGAGCAGGCAGCACCACCCCACAGGTCAGCATCCGTGGGACGGCCCCAGAGCCGGATCTTCCGCCGCTGTCGCTCGCATGCGTTGTCTTCCCACAGCCCCTGGGACGCGTTTTCCCAGGCTGGAAGACATGCGGTGATGACCCATGGCTCAAGATGCTTGCCTGGGGCCTGCGTTGTGGCGCAGCAGGTAAAGCCGCCACCTGCAGCGCCAGCATCCCCGTGGGCGTCAGTTCGAGTCCCAGCTGCTCCACTTCCAATCCAGCTCCTTGCTAATGGACCTGGGGAAGCCATGGGATGTGGCCCCAGCACTTGGTCCCCTGCACCCACGTGTGTGACCTAGACAGGGTTCCAGGCTCCTGGTTAATTTGGGGATTGAACCAGTGGGTGGAAGGTCTCGCTCTCTCTCTGACTCTTTCAAATAAATAAATAAACAAATCCCTAAAAACAAACAAAACGATGGTTGGCCAGTATAGAAAGTTAAAGCATTTTTTTTGCAATAATGTTATCTGGAAATTTCACACCCACGACTGAACCTGGGATTTTCTTTGGAAACATCAGATGCTGTAGCAGCCCTGGGCTGTCCAGGGATGTCCCCATCAACCATCAAGACGGGGACCGGCTCTCCAGGTCAGCACAGGTCCACCCCCAGCACAACTGCCCCCTCCCTTCTCTGCCAGGAGCTGTCGGCTTCGGGCAGCAACTCAGCCCAGACCTCTGGCCCCACCCCCGACCCTAGGCTGGAGGGAACGGCGATTGGCTTTGGACGGTTGATTTGGGGTCTCTTCCCTTCATTTTGGGAGACGGGAGCTAAGTCAAGCTTGGGCCAGAGGAAGGGTCTGGAGCTTCTTACCCACCTGCGTGGACCTGGTTGGGTTTGGCCTCAGCTCGTGCCTGACTTGATCCAAGGGAGACGTGCATGCAGCCCAGGCACACCAGCCTCTTGCTTTGGCTTCAGTGATGGGGGCCAGGCAGGGAGCAGCTGGGGAGGGGGCGGCGGGCCAGGGATCTGCCAGGGACCCCCCCCCCACGCCCCCCCGCCCCCAGCAGCCACCTGCCCCTGCCGCCCCGGGCCTCCCTGGGATCCTGTGTTTCCCCACGCTGTCACGAGGCCTGCAGCTCCTCGCCGGGGTGGCGCTGGCTGCCTGCCATCCCACAAGAGGCTGAGATTCCCCAGAAACCAAGAGCTGCATTTATCCTCGCGGGCGGGAGAAGCAAGCCAGGGGCCTCTGCCCCGGAGGCGTTTCCAGAAATCTGGGCTCTGGCTTCTTGCTGACCCAGTGCCAGAAAAGTCCTGGACGCCTTTGTGGTGAGGGAGGCGTTGAGCAACAGGCATTTCGGCTTGGGGGGGGGAGGGGGGGCACAAGCTTTTCCATGCTGAAAGAGTTCGAATGATCAGCGGGGGAGCCCTGCCCTGCTCCGCCCCCTCCCCCAGGGAGGGTGCCCATGGGAGCTTCAGCGTTGTCAGATTTGTCCTTAATGACCTCCACGCCTCCGGGCCAGCCCTCGGCACCATCAGACCCAGGCTCCTGGTTCCAGAGGACATCACTTCCAGTTTGAGGGCTGGGGAGCCATGGGGAAAGTTGGCACACTCTGGAGCGCCGGCCAGGGGGCCACTCTTGGGAATGAAGCGTCACTGGCACACAGCCAGGTTCGCTGGTGTTATCTGTGGCTACTTTGTACCCCGAGAGCATCTGGCCTGCAAAGCGCAGGATATTTGTCATTCAGCCCTTTAAGAAAACTCTGGGGCGGGCGTGGTGGTGACATGATCAGCGACCCATAACTGAGCAGCTCCCACTTCGGATCCAGCTCCCTGCTAGTGAGCCTGGGAAAGCAGCGGATGATGGCCCAGATATTTGGGGCCCCGCCCCCACATGGGAGGCCGGGATGGAGTTTGACTCCTGGCTTCAGGCTGGCCCAGCCTTGGCTGTTGCAGCCATTTGGGGGGAGTAAACCAGCTCTCTGTTGTTCTTTCAGATAAATAAATCTTTTTAAACAGATGTGTGCTGACGTTGCTTGGAGTGAGCAGAAGTCTCCTCACGCCAGGGAGGCTGGGGCTAGGTCTGAGGGTTTGGTTTTGATTTTTTTAAGATTTATTTGTTCACTTGAAAGACGGAGTGAGAGAGAGGAAGAGATCGCCCATCTGTTGGTTCACTCCTCAAGTGGCTGCAGCCGCCAAGGCTGGGCCAGACCGAAGCCAGGGGCCAGGAGCTCCAGCCAGGTGTCCCACGTGGGTGCAGGGGCCCAAGGGCTTGGGCCATCCTCTGCTGCTCTCCCAGGCCACAGCAGAGAGCTGGATTGGAAGTGGAGCAGCCAGGACTAGAACCGGCACCCACATGGGGTGCTGCTGTTGCCAACAGTGGCTTAACCTGCTGCGCCACAACATCGGCCCCAGGTCTTGGTTTTGGTGGGGAGAGTATCAGGGACTGGGCCAGGCCAGAGCGCCCATTTACCAGGGAGAATGTTACCTCGGGGAGCAGGAAGCCGGGCAGGGGCTGGCGGCCTGAGGGGTGACTGCAGGCTCAGGTAAGCCAGTCCCCAAAGGTGGACCTGAGCTGCAAGGCTGGACGTGGGTAGGACACAGCAGTGCGGAAAGCGCCCAGTGCCAGCGCCAGCGACTGCTGCTCCCATCCATGGAGGAAGAGCACGAAGCAGGGGTTCCTGCTTGTACCCGGGTCCCTCTGGAGGCCACTGCCTCGTGCCCTGCGGTCCTGACTCCAGCGGAGCCCAGTTCTGTGGTCAGGCCCCCTGCTGGGAGCTCGGGGCACACAGGACCCTACGGACCAGCAGGCGCTGTGGTGCAGTGGGTACAGCCTCCCCCTGGGACGCCAGCATCCGATAGGAGCACCTGTTCCTGTCCCGGCGGCTCCACTTCTGATCCAGCTCCCTGCTAATGCGCCTGGGAAGGCAGCAGAGGACGGCCTACGTGCTCGGGCCCCTGCACCCACGTGGGAGACCTGGAAGAAGCTCCTGGCTCCTGGCTTCAGCCCAGCCCAGTCCTGGGCATTAAAGCCATGTGGGAGAGTGACCCAGTGGATAGAAGATCTCTCTCTCTCTCTCTCTAACTTGGCCTTTCAGACAAATAAATACATTTTCTCACTTCCTGATGGGGGCAGGGAGACAAAGCACGAGGCAGTAAGCCAGACAGGACTGGCAGATCGCCGTGTTGCTGGAAGACCTTTCTAGGGGGCAGGGTTTGGGCAGCGCTTGGGAGAGGCGGGAAGGAGTCTGAGGGGTTGCGAGAGGGCCTGGCTGGTGAGGCTGGGCCCCGTGACCAAGGAGAGGCCTGGAGGGCAAGGTGGCCGTGGCCCGGGGCTGGCGTTAGCCCTTCCTTAGTGCCCAGGCTCCATCCCTGCCACCCAAGAGCACATGTGCCAGGAGCCACCGAGCAGCCCCGGGTCTGGAGGCAGGAGGTGGGCTGCTGCCTCCCGACGCCTGTGAGTTTGCGGGCGTCCTGTGTGTGGGAGGGACCCTCTCTCCAAAGACGAGCGGGGGGCAGGGGATGTTGCCTGGCTCCGGCAGGATTTTCAGTCCCGGGAGTGAATCAGAGGCACAGGGTTCAGGATTTCCTGACACTTCCTGCCTGGGGGAGTGACCTGCTCTCGGGGGCAGTGGCCTCTGACGTCAGCCACGCCAGCAAAGGATGGGTTTCCTGTCCCGTTTGGGAAGACACGGAATCCGCCACCAGGTTCCTGTCGCCCTGTAGTGCCTCCCCTGCGAGAAGGAGAACCCGGGGGTGTGGGCTTCCGGGCGGCCACGGGGTCTCAGAGGACAGATGTTGCCCGGGGCCACCAAGGAGAGAACTCTGAGTTGTGCAGCCAGGCGGGCTGCCTGAGCCACCTGTGTCTTATCTCCTGGGAGTGTCTCAGCCGAGAGATCTAGATGTGCTGATCTGAAGACTTCCTCAGTGTTTGAAACCCATTCTTAAACCATCTGTAGCCACCAGGTGTGTGTGCCCTTTGGCCCAGTCCTGGAGGCCTCGGTCGGTCGTGGTGGCCAGCTCGACCTCACTGGGCTGTAGCTGTTTCAAACCAGGGGCTTGGCGGCATGTGGGGCGTGTGGTTTCCCGTTTATCCTCAGTGTAAATACTTATTAGCCGAACTCCCTATGCTATCTGTATCTGTTATCGGTGACTGCGATTTATTTCACTTTGGAAACTCCCAGGGTCGTCCTTGTCACTGAACGCGTCCCCTGGCAAAGCGCTGAGTGCAAAAAGCAGCTGCTAGCTCTTTGCAGGATGCTCGGGCGGCCCACGTGGTGCTCACTCCGCACCGAGCCCCACGGCGCGGCCGTTCGGCAATTGTTGACTTTTGCACGACCACGTGACAGTGACAGGCACTGTGAGAAAGTGGAGCCCGGCCACGGATGCTCTCATCCCAGTTACTGGAAGTTAGGGACTGTGATGAGACAAGCATTTCAAACTTGGAAGGGCTGAATCACATTCCACCTAGTGTTTGTAAAGCTGTCTAAACTTCAAAGGAACAATTAAAGCAATCTGAAATCCTCACTGCTTGTAAACAATTTGGAAACTCTTGAGGAGCGACAAAAACCACGGGCATTCTGATGCACTCACTTACCGGCACCCTGTCTTCCCCACTCCTTGCTTTTCGCAGGAGACAATCTTTCTACCAGTCTTTGGCAATTTTTTTAAAAAGTTTATTTATGGGCCGGCGCCGTGGCTCACTTGGTTAATCCTCCGCCTGCAGCGCTGGCACCCCATATGGGTGCAGGGTTCTAGTCCCAGTTGCTCCTCTTCCACTCCAGCTCTCTGCTGTGGCCCAGGAAGGCAGTGGAGGATGGCCCAAGTCCTTGGGCCCTGCACCCACATGGGAGACCAGAAGGAAGCACCTGGCTCCTGGCTTCGGACTGGTGCAGCGCCGGCCATAGCGGCCATTTGGGGGGTGAACCAACAGAAGAAAGACCTTTCTCTCTCTCTCTCTCTCACTATCTGTAACTCTACCTGTCAAATAAATTTAAAAAATAAATAAATTTTAAAAGTTTATTTATTTGAAAGAGTTACAGAGAGAGAGAGGGAGAGACAGAGAAAGAAGGAGGAAGGGAGAGAGAGAGAATCTTGCATCTGCTGGTTCACTCCCCAGATGGCCAAAATGGCCAGGGAGCTTCTTCCGGGCCTCCCACGTGGTGTAGGGGCCAAAGCACTTGGGCATCTTCTGCTGTTTTTTCCCAGGCCATTAGCAAGGAGCTGGAATGGAAGTGGAGCCGCCGGGACTTGAATCAGTGCCTGTATAGGATGCTGGTGTTGCAGGCGGTGACTTTACTTGGTTTTAGGCCACAAAGCCAACCTCTCTTTGGTAATTAAAAAAAAAATTTTGTCGCAGCACACTGGCCGCAGCAGCCATCGGAGGGTGAACCAACGGCAAAAGGAAGACCTTCCTCCCTGTCTCTCTCTCTCACTGTCCACTCTGCCTGTCAAAACAAAACAATTTTATTTTTTTAATTTGACAGGTAGAGTTATAAACAGTGAGAGAGAGAGAGACACAGAGAAAGGTCTTCCTTCCATTGGTTCACCCCCCAAATGGCCGCTATGGCCGGCGCTGCGCCAATCCGAAGCCAGGAGCCAGGTGCTTCCTCCTGGTCTCCCATGGGGTGCAGGGCCCAAGGACTTGGGCCATCCTCCACTGCCTTCCCGGGCCACAGCAGAGAGCTGGCCTGGAAGAGGAGCAACCTGGACTAGTACCCGGTGCCCCGACCGGGACTAGAATCGGGGGTGCCGGCGCTGCAGGTGGAGGATTAGCCAAGTGAGCCACGGCGCCAGCCAGTAATTTTTGTTTTATTTTATTTATTTATTTTTTTAAAGATTTATTTTATTTATTTGGAAGAGTTACAGAGAGAGGTGGAGACAGAGAGAGAGAGGTCTTCCATCCGCTGGTTCACTCCCCATTTGGCCGCAACGGCCAGAGCTGTGCTGATCCGAAGCCAGGAGCCAGGAGCCTCTTCCGGGTCCCCCACGTGGGTGCAGGGACCCAAGGACTTCAGCCATCTTGTACTGCCCTCCCAGGCTATAGCAGAGAGCTGGATCAGAAGAGGAGCAGCTAGGACTAGAACCGGCCCCCATATGGGATGCCGGCGCCTCAGGCCAGGGCGTTAACCTGCTGCGCCACAGTGCCAGCCCCAGTAATTTTTGTTTTAAAAGATTTATGTATTTGAAAGGCAGAGATAGAGTTACAGGAAGAATTTCTGTTCACTCCCCAAATGCCTGAAACAGCCGGGATGGGGCCAGGCTGAAGCCAGGAGCCAGGCGCTCCATCCGGGTCTCCCATGTGGGTGCAGGGGCCCAAGGACTTGAGCCACCTTCCACTGCCTCCCCAGGTGCATCAGCAGGGAGCCGGATCGGAAGCGGAGCAGCTGGGACTTCAGCTGGAGCTGGGCCGCGGGATGCCAGTGTGGTAGCTCACTGTGCCGCAGTGCCAGCTCCTGCGAATGTTTTTCAGACTATCATTCCATTTCCTTCTAGGATGGGGTTCTGCGGCGCCACTGTTTATTTAGGCTCCTCCCCCACTGCTGATGGCTGGACTGTGTGATCAGTCTCCTTGGGCTGCTTCTGGGGCGGCTAGGGGTGTTGCCGTGCTCAGGACGGGCAGGCTGTGGCCGTGCCCCACGGCAGGTCTGGTTTCCAGCTCCCGGCTGCGAAGCCCCACGCACAGGTGGGAGCACGGCGCCCGTGTTTTTCAGTGCTGCAAGGCTCCCCCGCCCTGCCCTTTATGACGTGTTTATTTATTGGAAAGGCAGCGCTGGGAGACAGAGATCTCCCACCCTCTGGCCGACGCCGTGGGCCTGCAGGCCGGCATCCCGAACGGCTCCGGTTTGAATCCCAGTTCCCGGAAAGGCGGCTCCCCTGCTCGGCCCTCACCCAGTGGGAGACCTGGATCCTGGCTTCGGCCTGGTGCAGCCCTGGCCGTGCTGGCCATCCTGGGGGTGAACCAGCGGATGCGCTCTCCGCTCTCCGCTCTCCGTTTCTCTGTAACTGTGCTTTTCAAACAAATAAATGCAACTTCAAAACATTTTCAGAAGAATTCTTGTTTGAGACAGGAAGCGACGGCTCGCGCCCAGCGGTCCCCTTTGCAGACGCACGGGACAAGAGCCTGGCGCTCAGCCCAGGCCCCCGCGAGGGTGGCCAGGGTCCGCACCAGCGGGAGCTGAAAAGGAGCCAGGGAACCCAGGCGGCGCCGGGCGCGGTGCTCAGCCCCAGGCCGCCCCCAGGAGTGCGGACCCCGCTCCGGGCCCCAGGGCGGCAGGCGTGGCCCAGCCAGGCCCCGTGGGCCAGTGCTGACCGCCTCACAGGGCCGCCCATCGAGTGAGCCTGCAGCAGCTCCCGCCAGCAGCGGTTCCCGGCCCGCGGGCCCCCTGCACCGGGGACCGCCGGCGAGGCAGGGACGGCGCATGCGCACACCTGCGCAGGCCTGGGGCTGCGTTTCCCACCACACCGCCGCAGACGACCGCGGCCTGGCCTGAGGGGCCACTGAGGCCGTGGAGGGGCCCACACGCGGGCAGCAGCGGCCGAGGAGCCGAGCGAGCGCGACCCCAGACCGCCCCAGACCCCCGCGCCTGCGCACTGCCGCCGTGTCCGCGCCCGCCGCTGCCAATAAAGTTCGCGCGCGCCGGAAGCGGAAGCGGCGAGTCTCCATGGCGGCCGCGACGGCGGGCCCGGTGTTCTGGAGGCGGCTGCTGGGCCTCCTGCCTGGTCGGCCCGGGCTGGCCGCGCTGCTGGGGCGCCTGTCCGACCGCCTGGGCAGGAACCGGGACCGCCGGCGCCGCAGGTGAGAGCGGCGGCGGGGCCGAGGGCGCCCCCACCGCGCCCCGGCTGGGCCGGGGTCCCCGCGCCCGCCCCGCCGCCCGTGCGCGCCGCCGCCGTCCCCGGAGCGGCCCCCTCACGGCCGGGAAGGGGCCGCCGGTCTGGGCCCGGGGCGGGCTGTGGAGGGGGGGCCCGGCCCTGCGCGCCCTCGGCGGGGCGGGCGTGGATCAGGCCTGCCGGGGGCCCGCGTCCGCGGCGTGGCGCATCCTGCCGGGGAGGGCTGTGGGGCAATCCTGAGTCAGGCCGCGCGAGGACCCACTCGAAGTTTGTTTGTTTTTTTCCCCTAAGCGAATTTCAAAGGGCCCAGTGTTCTGGAAAAATACTGAAGTGAGCGGTTGTGTAACGGGCGAGATAGGCTTTGAACAGTGTGGACAGGCGGCAGGGCACCTGCTGACCTCGGAGGCTGGCCGCCGCCGCCAGCGCTTTGTAAGAAGGGAGGCGGGAATTCATTCGGTGCCCCCCCCCCCCCCGCCGCCCCTTTACGTTTTATTTATTTGGGAGGCGCTCTTCCATCCACTGGTTCACTCCCCAAATGGTGGCAGTGGCCGGAGCTGGGCCAATCAGAGCCAGGAGCTTCCTCCAGGTCTCCCACGAGGCTGCAGGGGCCTGGGGCCGCGGCCGCCTTCCTCTGCTTTCCCAGGTGCATTAGCAGGGAGCTGGAGCCTCAAGTGGAGCAGCTGGGATTTGAACCCGTGCACCTGTATGGGAGGCCGACGCTGCAGGCTGGGGCTTTAACCCGCGGCGCCACAGCGTTGGCCTCGGCTTTTTCCTTTTGCGCGTCACACACAGCTAGGCTAGCCACCCCGACAGTTCTGGGGCGATGTGTTCCTTATCGTACTGCACCCACGTGAGAAAGTGAACAGCCTTCCCGCCACCCAGGATGAGGGGCCATCGCCCCTGCAGAGCTGGGGGCTCCCAGGCGTGCGTGAGTCCACGGCACAGAGTGGGCTCGGTCCAGATGGAGGCCGGGGCGGCAGGGCTCCGGGGCGCTCTGGGAGTGGGGCGGTTCTCCGGTGCTGCCGTCCCCCGGCCGGTTCAGACCCTGTTGGACCTCTTGGGGTGACTGGGGGGACCCTTGGCGGTGTCAGCCATGAGCTCCTGGACTTGTGGCTCTTGGCGGTGTTTCCTGTCTCCTGGGAACCGTGGCCATGGCTCCGACACCGGCGTGAGCCTCGGGCGGCAGCCTTGCAGGCTCTGGAGTTCCTGCCTGTCAGGACTGGGGCCCTCAGACGTGTTGCCCAGGGCTCAGGCCTGGGCCTGGTCTCGGCTCAGGCCTGGGGTCGTGTGGAGCTTGGGACATGGCCGCCGCAGCCGCAGCTCTTCCGGGGAGATCGGACGGAGGCCATTGCTGCGCCTCCCCAGCCAGGACTTGGGAAGGAGGGAATCCAGGTGGTTTCCTTATTAGATTTGGGCCTTACATTTGTTCCGTTAAAAGAAATCCTAGAGGGGTGGATGTGGTGCTGTGTGGATATTGGGTAGCTGTGTCCTGTGCCTCTGGCATCCCGTACTTGCAGGGGCCCAGCACCTGCGGCGTCTCCTGCTGGTTTCCCAGGCGCATTAGCAGGGAGCTGGGTCAGAAGTGGAGCCGCCGGGACCTGAACTTGCACTCAGATGTGGGATGCCGGCCTCATACGCTGTCACTTCACCTGCACCACAGCACCAGCCCCTTTTAAATGTCTAAAACTTTGTTTATTTATTTATTTATTTATTTATTTTTGACAGGCAGAGTGGGTAGTGAGAGAGAGAGATAGAGAGAAAGGTCTTCCTTTTTGCCAGTTGGTTCACCCTCCAATGGCCGCTGCGGCCGGCGCATCCCGCTGATCCGAAGCCAGGAGCCAGGTGCTTCTCCTGGTCTCCCATGGGGTGCAGGGCCCAAGCACTTGGGCCATCCTCCACTGCCTTCCCGGGCCACAGCAGAGAGCTGGCCTGGAAGAGGGGCAATTGGGACAGAATCCGGCGCCCCGACCGGGACTAGAACCCGGTGCGCCGTCGCCACAAGGCGGAGGATTAGCCTGTTAAGCCACAGCGCCGGCCTTATTTATTTATTTATTTTTTAATGATTTATTTATTTGAAAGTCAGAGTTACATAGAGAAAGGAGAGGCAGAGAGAGAGAGAGGTCTTCCATCCGATGGTTCACTCCCCAACGGCTGGAACTGCACCAATCCGAAGCCAGGAGCCAGAACCTCCTCCAGGTCTCCCATGCGGGTGCAGGGGCCCAAGAACCTGGGCCATCTTCTGCTTTCCCAGGCCACAGCAGAGAGCTGGATCGGAAGTGGAGTAGCCAGGACTAGAACCAGAGCCCATATGGCATGCTGGCACTGCAGGCCAGGGCGTTACCTGCTGAGCCACATCGCTGGCCCCCCAAATTTTTTTTTTTTTTTTTTTTTGACAGGCAGAGTGGACAGTGAGAGAGAGAGAGACAGAGAGAAAGGTCTTCCTTTGCCGCTGGTTCACCCTCCAATGGCCGCCGTGGTAGGCGCGCTGCTTCCGGCGCACTGCGCTGATCCGATGGCAGGAGCCAGGTGCTTCTCCTGGTCTCCCATGGGGTGCAGGGCCCAAGCACTTGGGCCATCCTCCACTGCACTCCCTGGCCACAGCAGAGAGCTGGCCTGGAAGAGGGGCAACCGGGACAGGATCGGTGCCCCGACCGGGACTAGAACCTGGTGTGCCGGCGCCGCAAAGCGGAGGATTAGCCTTTTGAGCCGCGGCGCCGGCCCCAAAAATTTTGTTTGTTTTTAAAAAGATTTATTATTTGAAAAGTAGAGAGGGGTCTCCCACCCGCTGGTTCACTCCCCAAATGACGACAGCGGGAGCTAGGCTGACCAGGAGCCAGGAGCTTCTTCTGGGCGGTCTCGTGGGTGCAGGGGCCCAAGGACCTGGGCCATCTTCACTGCTTTCCCAGGCCACAGCAGAGAGCTGGATGGGAAGTGGAGCAGCCAGGACTCGAACCTGCACTCATTTGAGATGATGCACCGCAGACTGCTAGCCACAGCACTGGCCCCTCAAATTTTTATTTTTTTATTAGAGAGCTCCCACCCACTGTTTCGCTCCCCGGATGTCCAGAGCTGGGAGCTCAGTCCAGGTCTGGCACATGGGTGGCAGGAACTCCTTGCTTGAGTTTCACTGCCCCCCAGGGTCGTGTTATCAGGAACCAGGGCGCTCTGGTACCGAATGCCGGTGAGTGAACTGCTTGGCCAAGTGCCTTCTTTCATATATTTTTTTAATTAACAGCAGCTTAAAGAATTATTTATTTATTTGCAAGGACAAGTGATAGGGAGACCACACACACACACACACCGATATCTTTACCCACCGGTTCACTTCTGGATGTTATGCCAGTAACAGCCAGAGCTGGGCCAGGTTAAAGCCAGGAACACCATCTGGTCTCCCGTGCAGACAGCAGAGACCCGAGTACTTGGGCTGTCTCCTGCTGCCTGCTCGCTTGGTTACCAGGAAGCTGGCTTGCAGCAGAGGTGGGACTCCATCCCAGGCACTCCATGTGGCTTGACCTCCGTGCCACAGCGCCTCCCCTCTCCCGCCGTTTCTGGCTTACGCTGGAGTTGTTTCTCTGGGTCGGTAGTTCAGCCAGAAATGGTGCTTGAGCATCAAGTCCAATTCCTGCTCTGTAGCTCGTAGAAGCGCTGTCTGGTGAGGGAGGGGGGCGGACGGTCTTGGGGGTGTTGTAGGCTTCTGGTCATTCCTTTGCCTTATTTAGTTGCCGGTGTCTCTTGAGTCTTGGGGGGACGCCGTGTTGCGTCCACTCCCCCCTGCCGGCTGCTGACTTGCGTTTCCTCCCTTCCCCACTCGTGTGTCCCGATTCCTCATTCCCCGAGTGATGTGGTTTCTTGCGGTTCTGCCATCACTGACTCATTCGTTAATAGCTCAGTGCAGTCTTACATTCTGGCTGGCCAGTCTGACTCGGTGGGCGTGGCCGAGGAGCCCCGTGGCCAGCACCGACAGCGGTTTTGCACTGCTGTGGTTTCCTTTCCGGCAGAGAGACGGCCGTAGAGACAGGAGCTCGGCTTCAAATTGCAGAGGCTGGCCTGAGGCGGAGCAGGTCACGCCGCCGTCTGTGGTGCCGGCATCCCATCCGGGTGCCCGTTGGAGCCTCGGCTTTGCTCCATTTCTGGTCCAGCTCCCTGCTAGTGCTCCTGGGAAAGCAGCAGAAGATGGCCCAGGTGCCTGGGCCCCTGCATCCACATGGGAGACCCGGAAGAAGCTCGTGGCCCCTGGCTTCCGCCTGGCCCAGTCCTGGCTGTTGCTGCCATTTGGGGAGTGAACCAGTGCATGGAAGATCTGTCTGTCTCTTCCTCTTCCTCTGTAATCCTGACTTTCAAATAAGTAAAAATAAGTCTTTACAAAATGACTGTGAATTAGTGGTGTGGAATGTCGTCTGTTGAGGACACTGATGCTTGAGCAGGCGCTGTGGGTCCCTCCGTCAGTCACCATGTTTGTGTAGAACCCCTGGGCTCGGTGTCGCGGAAGCTCTGGCTTCGGGATGCCCAGGCTCGGGGGCAGGTGACTGCTGGGGAGTGATTTCGGGTAGAGGGTCATGGCAGCCCCCAGGAGGGCAGGACGGCGTCAGGCTCGGGGGCAGGTGACTGCTGGGGAGTGATTTCGGGTAGGGGTCATGGCAGCCCCCAGGAGGGCAGGACGGCGTCACTTGTGCTGTATGGGAGGAAGGGTGGTAGCAGGCTGGGTGAAGAAGGGGCAGGGACGTGGACGTGGTGGAAGGCAGCCTTGAGGTCCCACGGGTGCTTGAACCATTGCCAGGTGCTAGGTAGGAAAGGGGGGAGGAGGCTGGGAAAGGAGGAGCTCCCGAAAGCCCAGGAAGCTCAGGGTCTGTGTACAGACCTTTGGGTGACAGCCCAGGCGTGCTATGACAGCGGCTGACGTGCGGTCAGGGCAGTGGGGAGTAGAAGAGGGGATGCATGAGGCAATGGGGGTGGCTGCACGCCGAGGGGCACACTGCCCTGGAACGAGCAGGAAAGAGGCCTCGTGGGGATCCTGGAGGGTCGTGAGGGGCAGTTAGCTGGCGTCGGGGCTGCGGGGAGGTGGTGAGGGCTGGGATCACGGTGGCAGAACTGGAGCTTAGGAGAGGCCTGGAGACTCTTGGCGTCTCTGGGTGACACTGCAATGTGCTGTGTGTGTGAAGTAGGCAAGACCTAGCGGGAAGCACATCAGGAGGGCACTGGTGCTAGTCTTGAACTTGGCTGCGTATAAAGAAGCTTTACCTTTTTTCTTTATAACCATTAGGTCCCAGGTTTTTAATTGTGCAGACCTTTCAGTGACACAAAGTTACTTCAGAGTTGCCATAGAGTCTGTGACTGCTCAGGTCCAGTCTTCCTGGGTAGGAGGGGGCACAGTGAGCCGAGCTGTTCCACTTGGAGCGATGTGTGCAGCACGGCTTACTTTCGACACACGTCCGTGTTCTGTGTTACGTGCTCCTGAGTGTGTGTGTGAGTGACAGGAGAACAGGTAACCAGCGGCTGTTCTTTGTCACATTTTCTTCCGTTTGACGCAGAGAAGTTGTCCTTGTCGCCCTAGGCACCAGCCGACGGCAGAGATTGCGTGTTCTGGGAACATCTGACCGCGTTCCTTACTCAGAGTTCGCAGCAGCTGTCTCTTGGCAAATTTATAGCAGTGACATGAGTGGGAAGGGGCTATTTAGATAGCATAGTTTTCCTGAGTAATTAAAATTTGTTATTGCAGCACGCTAGAGAACATTCGGAACCGACTTTCCCAGTTGTAGCTTTGTCAGTTAACACGAGTGTCCAGAGCCATCTTGGCTGTGGTGTGCTGGCCGGCGGACAGAAGCCAGCCTGGGGAACATGTGCCGGTGGGCTCCGCTGTGCACACGTTGATGTGATCACGCTCTGCGGTCAGGCCAGCCAGGGCCGTTGGGAGCAGCAGAACATGTGGTTGATTCTCAGCAGGCACTCGGATGGGTTATAAATGTGATTAGGACTCTTGGCCTTGCCGGGGGTGGGGGTGAGGAGTGAGTGCACATCTTCGACTTCCTTTTGGCAAAGCCAGGAGGCGAGTTTGCGGTGAGCGTGTAGCCGAGCGCCGGCAGCCTGGCCTCCTGTGCTGGACCTGCTGTGGGAGTGCGGCGGCCCTGGGTCTTTTGTAACCTACGGGAATCCGCTCACTTCCCTTCCTTGGGTCTGGCTCTTGCGTTAGCCAGGAAGCGCTGTGGCTGTGGCTGGGTTCTCATCAGCCAGTTCGCTTTTCGTGTTTCAGTGCGTGTGACTGGCAGGGCAGGGTGGGTTTTTCTTAAAAAAGTAGTTTCTGAAAATATTGCAGTCCAGAGAGCGCAGTTTCTTTTCAAACTGTCTTTCTTTTTTTCATTGTTGGGACAGTTTGGGATGGGACCCAAGCCACAGAGCTGGGAGCACAGATTTTTATCTTGGGGTTCAGAAGTGCTCGGGGGCCTGCAGACCACAGCTCTGCACCTGCCGAGAGGGGGCTGCGCAGCTGCCCTGGGTGCGGCACGGCGAGTGCGGCACTGTGTTGTGCTCCTGTGCACTTGTGAGTGGAGGCTGCAGGCACTCCTCCCATCCCGCCGTCTCCTTGGTCCAAGGCCACACATTCCCTGTTTGCAGGACACCCTAAGAAGTTGGCCAGCAGCCTGTGTGCCATCAGTAGTGAGCCGGGTCCTGCAGCTTTAGGGGTAGCCGATGTGTCCTCAGAAAATGCAGAGGTGTGGAGGCGTTGCCTGAGGCTGACACATTGGCCACGGGGCTTCTCTGGGGTCTTCGCTGGCACCTCTCTGAGAGTGTGGAGCCTGGCCAACCTCCAGGCACATCCTTGCCAATCCAGGGGAAACGAGGTGTGCGGTGGTTTTCTGTAGAACAATCGCAGCTTCAAGATGTTTGGTGAGTGGCCCGGCGCTGTGGCATAGCAGGTGCAGCCACTGCCTGCGATGCTGGCATCCCATATGGGCGCCGGTTCATGTCCTGGCTGCTCCATTTCCGACCCAGCTCCCTGCTAATGGCCTGAGGAAGCAGTAGAAGATGGCCCAAGTGCTTGGGCCCCTGCCAGCCTCGTGAGAGACCTGGAGGAGAGTTCTTGGCTCCTGGTTCAGCCTGGCCCCAGTGCCTGCCCTTGCAGCCGCCTGGGGAGTGAACCAGCAGAGGGAGGGTCTCTTTCTCTCCCTCTCTCTCTGTAACTCTGACTTTAAAAGTAAATTTAAGAAAAGGGTGAAATGGAAAACTCCTGTCTCCCCACAAGAGGGAGAAGTCCCTTCTGTTGTAACAGGTGTGTTTGGGTGTGTCTGCTTTGCTGGTATTGTGAGCTCAGACCTGCCGTGGTCCTGTGTCTCTCAGGAGGGTGTGTGGGGCGCGTTGTCCTGCCTGCACCTGCCTGCTGGCCGCCCTAGGTCAGGGCTGGGACAGCAGCACCCACGTGCTTGCTCTTTGGCCAGGGCGGTACACACGGGGATCCCTCCTGAGATGGGGGGCAAGAAACCTCCCCTCCCCCATGCCCACTGGCCCGTGCCCCTCCTCGGGATGGAGGGGTGCGTCCCCAGATCGAGGGTCTTCAGTGCTTAGGCCTGGCCCACTCCCCGGTTCAGTTTCCGTGGGAAGCCTTCAATCCTGGGATGGAACCTGTACCCAGTCAGGTGTCCTGTGGGTGGGTGGTGACTGGAACTGGCTGGTTCTGGCACATTTCACGATTTGGGTCGCAGGCTGTGGATGGTTCTGCGTTGTTTTGGTTGATACTGAGGTGTGTGCACAGCCGCTAGGTCCCTGGCACTGTGGGGGCGCCACCTGCTCTTGTGCCAGCCCTGTTCACAGCTCTTCCCAGCATTCCAGAGGAATGAGCAGACCCTCCTCCCAGAAGCAGGGTAGATGGTATCTAGAGAGAGATAAGAGACAGAGGACACCGGGGAGCGGGGTTTGCGTGTGGCAGCTGTCTGCAGGGCGATGTGACACGTGGAGCCCTGCTGTTCGGCGAAGTTTGGTGAAGTAACCACAGCTCTGCCTCCTCGAGTCTCTCGGGGCCGAGCGTTGCCGGGAACGAGTGTTTTCTCAGTCAGCGGCCCTGGTGCGAGAGGAGCTGTGTGTGCAGGTGGTTGGCCCCTGGAGGCTGGGGATTGCTGTGCAGTGGGGCTGCTGCTAACTCAGGGTGGGGGGAGCCTCTTCTGGGAAAACTCAGAAAGCCGGGAACTAACCCCCGCGGGTGCCGCCTGCATGGAGAAGTGGCCCCGAACAGGGCTGGGCGAAGCCAGCTGCGGGGCGCCCGCGGCACTGGCACTCTGTGTGGCTGCCACGCTGCAGTTAGAGTTCGCGTGTCCCCAGCCTCCGCGTGGCCTCCTGGGCGTGTGCTGTCACTGGGGACACTGTTACGACACACTCGGCTCCTCTTCAGAGCACCTCCCTTTTCAGGGATGTCAGATTGTCACTTAAAGGTTGGGTCTGCTGCACAGTGAATCCCTGAAACCAACCTGTCTTTGTGCTCCTGTCAAAGACACACCTGTGGGTACCCAGGTGCCACAGGAAGCCAGCCTGAGAGGCCCTCAGCAGCTCTGGGAGGGAGGCCCTGGCAGGCCCGAGGGTTCCGGTGCAGGTGGCCAGTGGGCCCGGCTCCCCCGTGGACGTGGTGTGTGTGCCCTGTGAGGTTCTCAGCTTTCTCTGTGGAGGGAGGTTTCTGTCAGTTCCTGCGCTCCTGCTGGGACTCCTGCAGGTTGTGACGAGGTCTCTGGTCGCCCAGGTCTCTGGTCGCCCAGTAGCTCACCTTGTGTTGTTGTTTATGTAGTTAATTTGCATTTCCTCTCGTGTGGTTCTTGGTGTCAGTTTGTGAGGCTGCTGAGGTGGTGGGAGGCAGACTGCCCGGCCCTTCCATGTGCACCTTCTGGGTCCATCACAGGTGCTCACTCGGGACCTGCACTGGGGCTCACGCCAACACATTTATTTATTTATTTATTTGACAGATAGAGTTAGGCAGTGAGAGAGAGAGACAGAGAGAAAGGTCTTCCTTCCGTTGGTTCACCCCCCAAATGGCCGCTATGGCCGGCGCTGCGCCGATCCAAAGCCAGGAGCCAGGTGCTTCCTCCTGGTCTCCCATGCAGGTGCAGGGCACAAGCACTTGGGCCATCCTCCACTGCCCTCCTGGGCCACAGCAGAGAGCTGGACCAGAAGAGGAGTAACCGGGACTAGAACCCGGTGCCCATATGGGATGCTGGCGCCGCAGGCGGAGGATTAACCAAGTGAACCACGGCGCTGGCCCCTCGTGTTGACACTTGACCTGTTCTGCTTGCCGTGTGCCACGAGTGTTCCCGTGGCTTCCTCTGGGAGCTGGTGTGTCTCTCAGCCTGTGTGGTGGCCTGGCTTCCTGGAAGGTGGGGAGAAGCTCTAGGCAGAGGTACAGCGAGCTGGTGGTGCCGAGGGCTTCCCACCGCGAACACTGTTTCATTCATGAATATTGGAGCCGAGGCTCCCTTGGGGGCTTCCAGTTGATAGATGGTTGTGCAGCTTCCCCGTTGTCTTGTGGCTTCCTGCTAGAACAGATTCCCCCTCCTCTTCCAGGCGCAGTGGGAGCAGAGCCCATAGTTTGGGGAGTTGGGGGCAGTCACTTCTCAGGTGTCTGGGCCTTCCCTTCGTGGGTGCTGTCGCCTTTTCCAGGGATGACGGGGGGCGGGGGGAAGTGCGCTTTTCCACTTATGCAGTGGGCGTCCAGGCCAGCCGCCTTCTCGGATCCAGAGAGCCAGCGCCTTCGCCATTGACTCAAGTTTTCTTGGCAGTGAGTCGGCCATGACAGACGAGCGGCTTTCTGGGAAGCCCAGCGGGGCCATCTGGCGTCTGTGCAGGGACACTCAGGAGCCCTGGGAAGACTTGGCGCTTTAGCACGCAGCACGCAAGTGAGGTCATCTTCCTGGAACTTGTGGCCATTCAGGCCCTGGCGTGCGCGTGCTCTCCCCAGAGTCCCTGTCCGCAGCACTGCGTTCACAGCAGGGCGGGGTCTGTGTGCAGCCCCTCCACCCCTGCCCTGCAGGTGCTCAGTGCACGGCGGGGTTGCCCAGGGTGAGGTGGTGTGGTCAGGTCCTGCTGGCCGGAGACGGGGTGCGACCCCCCGGAGAGGAAGGGGCCCTTCATGTCACCTCTGACCTCTCCCTGCTTCTGCGTTTAACTGCGAATCGCAGTCCTAGAGAACAGAGTCTCAGGTTCTCCCGGGACAGAAGCCCCGCGCTTCCTCTGGGCCTTAGCCGGACGATCAAGCCTCTGCAGGTTGGCCTTGTTCTGCTGTCTTTCCCTGGCTCTCTGCAGGCAGGGTGGTGTGGTTTTATTTTTTATTTGAGAGGTAGAGTTACAGACAGTGAGAGGGAGAGCCAGAGAGAGGTCTACTGTCCGCGGGTTCACTCCCTGGATGGCGGAGGACTCACCTACTGTGCCATGGCGCCAGCCCTGTTTTATTTTTTATAAATTTCACCACATGGGATGTTTTCACTTACCATGCATATTATTTTTATTATTTTTTATTTGAAAGGCAAGAGTTACAGGGCCAGGGGTGGGGGGGAGAGAGATCGATCGATCTGCTTATCTGCTGGTTCACTCCCAGATACCCACAACAGCCAAGACTGGGCCAGGCTGAAGTGTGGAACCATGAACTCCATCCTGATCTCCAGCGTGGCTGGTAGGGGCCCAAGTATTTGAGCCATCTTCTGCTGCCTTCCCAAGTGTGTTGGCAGGGAGCTGGATTAGGAGTGGAGCATCCGGGAATCAAACCCAGCCCAGCTGTGTGTGATGCCAGTGACACAAGCAGTGGTTTTACCCACGGTGCCACAGCACTGGCCCGCTTTTCTCCCCCAGGTGTGTTTGTTGGAAGTGGGCATGATTCACCTTGCGTTGGCTTTTGCGAGTTACTTGTGGTTGCCCTAACGTTGGTCCCTGTGTTTGGAATTCACTTAGAGCTTGGGGTCTGCCCACAGGCAGGGTACTTCTGGAGTTGTCCAGCCAGTGGGTCCTTCATGTCCCGAGAGGAGGGAGGAGGGTGAAGGATAAACCCTTTGGCAGAGCTTGACTGGGGCTCACTTGCAAATGTTCTAGAAAATCTGAACTGTCCTCCCCGGCCGAGTGTGAGCCCTTGTGTGTCCTCCCCCAGGTCACCATGGCTGTTGCTGGCTCCCTTGCTGTCCCCTGCGGTTCCCCAGATCACCTCACCGCCTTGCTGCCTGTGTCCCGAGGGTGTGCACAGGTTCCAGTGGATCAGAAACCTGGTTCCAGAGTTCGGAGTCTCCAGTTCCCACGTCAGGGTGCTGTCTTCCCCGGCAGAGTTTTTCGAGCTCATGAAGGTAAGCCGTGTCTAGCGGAAAGGGGAACAGAGTTTGAGGGAGAATTTTGGGGGAGTCCGGTCGTGAGTCCTGAGGCCTTTTGGTTCTGGAAGCTTCTGGTGGCTGCTCAGCTCAGTCCTTGTGGTCTGCCTCTTAGGTTTCACTTCCCAGGTGGTTGAGTCGAGCCACAGTCAGAGGCTCCCTGTGTGTGGGTTGGCTCTCAGTGGAGTAGCTCAGGGCAGGGAGCCGTGAGGGCGAGGCCTGGGCTTGGGTTCTTGTGGGCGCGTTGCGTCCCTGTTCCATGTGAGGGCTCCAGCCTCCACGGCACCTCCCTGCACAGGGAGATGCGGGGGAGTGCTCCCCTAGCCCCTGCACCAGGGACTCCGGCTCCGGAGATGGCTCTCAACGCAGCGGCGCTGCCTTAGAGGACGTGATACACCGGACGTGAGGGGATTGGGAGTTGGGACATGCTGGCTTGGCGTCTCCTGTCCCTGGTTCTTTGTGCGACGCTGTCTGCGGTGTGCACCGTCCCTCTCCTGGTAGTGAGGCAAACTTGGCCTTTCGGGGGGTTCAGCTTCCAGCGTGTTAACCAGGTTTGCACGCCAAGTCTCGATCTTTGTGGTTAAGCTGCGGATTGGAGTGAAGTAATGTGTAGCAGCATGAACTCTGCACTCCTGTGAGCAGAGTGTGGGGCTGAAAGGGTGGGTCCGGTAGCCAGGCGGAGTGCTGAGCCGGAGTGGGGGTGCAGAAGGTGAAGGCCCTCCCTTTGCATGCCTGCCCGTGTTCTCTCCCTTTGCCCTCTGTCTGTGGGGCCACACAGCTGATTCTCTCCGGTGGGTCCCAGAGTGTGTTCTGTGTGCGCCCGTGCGTGCAGCTGGTCCCTGTTCCTCCCTGGCCTGACGTGCGTGCGCGCACACGCGCCTCTGCCTGCACACCTTGCATGGGTGCAGTGGTGCTGCTGCCGCCGCCGCCCACTCTTTGCCCCACTTGGCTCTCTCCTGGGCTTGAAGAAACGTGTTTTTCAAAGGCGGCTCCTGTCTCCTGATCAGTGCTGGGTGAACAACTCGGTGTCTCCCCTGGCTGAGCCCTGACCCAGAGGCCTGGCCGTGCCGTGTATCTGCCTGTGGTGGGGGGGGGGCGCAGGGGCCGGTCCCTGCCTCTGGACCAAATCGGGACAGATTTTTGTGGCTTGGATCACAAGGAGTGGCATACCTGTTTCTTCCCTTGTTCTGCGGGGAGGGGGAGGGGTGCTTCTGTCTGGTCCCGCACCTTTGCCACAGCGCCCTGGTGGCCGCAGTGAGCAGCAGACAGGCCTCGGTCGCCTGTGCCCACTGCTCCCAGCGTGCTTGGTGCTCCTCCTCACAGTCGTCTCCACACAGAAGAAGCAAACTTGGGAAGTTGCCGTGATTTCTTTCCTGTACCTGAGCCCTTGGCCACGGCGTGTCCGTGCCTCGGCCAGGTCAGAGGCCTGCCTTCTGTGCTGACAAGGTGGACTGGCCTGAGGTTCCTTCTCAACAGGGCGTTAGGCACAGCCATGCTTTGGGCCCCGCTCGCACCTCACTCCCACGTGCGCCTGCTCTGGAGCCCACCTTTGATGGCGCTGCTGTTCTCCGTGCCCTCGCCGCTGCCCTGGCCTGCCGAGAGCTGCAGAGCCGGGGCAGGGCCCAGGGGCTGGGAGTGGTGCGCTCTGCACTGCCCTTGCAGGCGCTCGCTCTGGGCAGCTGGTGAGGAAGGAAGGGTGGGAGGAGCTTGGCCGGCGTGTGGGCTCCGTGTTCCCGTGGGTGCCCCGTGGCAGGCCTGGCGCTAGGGCCATGGCTTGCAGGCTGCTTCTGTCACTCAGGAGCATGTTGGACGGCCGTATCAGTGTGCAGACTTCCTGCTTGGTCTGTGCCGGCTGTGCGCTGAGTTTTATGGGAGGGGTTAGGCTGAATGCTTTATTTTACTTTTTTTTTTTTAAAGATTTATTTATTTCAAAGTCAGAGTTACACAGAGAGAGGAGAGGCAGAGAGAGAGAGAGAGAGATCTTCCATCCGATGGTTCACTCCCCAGTTGGATGCAATGGCCAGATCTGTGCTGATCTGAAGCCAGGAGCCAGGAGCTTCTACCGGGTGCAGGGGCCCAAGGACTTGGGCCATCTTCTACTGCTTTCCTCAGGCCACAGCAGAGAGCTGGATCAGAAGTGGAGCAGCCAAGTCTGGAATCGGCACCCATATGGGATGCTGGCACTGCAGGCCAGGGCGTTAACCCGCTGTGCCACAGCGCCAGCCCCTGCTTTTATTTTTAAAAAGATTTATTTATTTTTATTTGAAAGGCAGAGTTGCAGAGAGAGAGAGGGAGAGAGACAGACAGAGATCTTCCATTTGCTGGTTCACTCCGCCAAATGGCTCTAATGGTTGGGACAGGGCCAGGTTGAAGCCAGGAGCCTGGAACTCCATCCAGGTGGGTGGTACAAGCTCCAGCACTTGGGTCATCTTCTGCCTTCCCAGACACGTTAGCAAGGAGCTGGATCCAAAGTGTAGCAGCCAGAGCCTGCATTGGTGCTCCAGTAGGGGATGCCAGCGTTGCAGGCAGCGGCTTAACACAATGCTGGCCCTGCAGGCTGGCTGTTTTAAATTAGGATTATAAGCGTTGGGGCTGGCGTTGTGACTTGGAGGGTAAAGTTGCTGAGCTGGTGCCCTTTTGTGTCCTGGCTGCTCCATTTCGGATCCAGCTCTCAGCTAATGGCCTGGGAAAGCAGCAGCAGATGGCCCAAGAACCTGGGCCCCTCCCACCCATGTGAGAGACCAGGAAGAAGCTCCTGGCTCCTGGCCGTGTTCCGGCCCCACACTGGCTGCTACAGCCATCTGGGGAGTGAACCAGCAGATGGGAGATGGCTCTCTTTCTGTCTCTGCCTCTTTCTCTGTAACTCAGACTTTCAAAATAAGTGAGTCTTTAAAAAAAAAAAAGAAAAAGGTTTGTAAGTGTTGACTTCAGGGGTGGGGAATGTCTTACCTGCCGGGGGCCTTTTGGGTACTTAGGGCATCATCTGTAGGCCATACAAAATTATCAGGTTAAAAATCAGCCTGCTGTAGCTTTATTGAATTCCCAGTCCTGTCTGTGGTTGCCTTGCCTGGGCCAGACCAGAGGATTTTGTGGTCCTTGTGTACGGCCCGTGGGCTAGACGTTCCCTACCCCTGGTTTATTTGGTAGGTTACCGTACACGCTTTGGGCTGGCTGGTTGGCTGTCTGGCTTGCTTTATTTATTTTTACATTATTTCCCCTTATTTGAGAGAGACAGAAAGATTTGTGATCCATGGGTTCACTCCCCAGATGCCTGCAACAGCCAGCACAGGGCCAGGAGCTCCATCCAGATCGCCCACATGGGTGGCAGGGACCCAAGGACTTGAGTCGCCACCACTGCATCCCAGGGTGTGCGCTGGCAGGAAGCTGGGGTCAGTGGTGAAGGTGGAGGGGTGGGAGTGTGGCACAGAGGTTCAGCTGCTGCTTGTTAGGCCGCACAGCTTCTGGTCCAGCTCCCTGCTAATGCGCCTGGGAGGCAGTGGGAGATGCCCCAGCGCTTGGGCCCCTGCACCCGTGTGGGAGACCCGATGGCATCCCAGGCTCCGGGCTTCAGCCTGGCCTGGTCCTGGCAGTTGTGGCCATTAGTGAGCCAGTGGATGGATGATCTCTTTCTTTCTGTCTCTTCTCTGTCACTCTGCCTTTCTAATAAATACGTTTTGAAGACTTATTATTTATTTGAAAGTCTTAGGGAGGGAGAGATCGTCCATCTGCTGGTTCACCCCTAAATAGCCACAACAGCCAGGGCTTGGGCCAGACTGAAGCCAAGAGCCAGGAGCCTCCCCTGGTTCTCCTGCGTGGCCCAAGCACCTGGGCCATCCTCTGGTGCTTTCCCAGGTGCACCAGCAGGGAGCTGGATTGGAAGTGGAGCGGAGAGCAATCGATACTCATGTGCTGGCTTCATTCCCCAAATGGCCATAATGGCTGGGGCTGAGCCTGGACCAGGCCAAAGCCAGGAGCATGGACATGGAACTCCCTCTGGGTCTCCTGTGTGATGGCAGGGGCTCGAGTACTCAGGCTGTCTTCCATTGCCTTCCCAGGTGCACCAGCAGGGAGCTGGATCCAAAGTAGAGCAGCTGGGACTTGAACCGGTGCTCATATGGGATAGGCAACTTAATCTGCTATGCCCCAGTGCTACCCCTCCCTCCCCTGAAGTGAGATCTTAACCACTGTGCCAAAAACCCAGCCCTTTGGGCTTGCTTTAAATATTGATTGGTGGAGACAGAGGGTTGTTCAGCTTGGGGTGTGTTTTTCCGCCAAGGACAAGAGATGTTTTCTTGGTGAACTCCCGAAGGGCGAAATGTGAATTCTGGATTGTTTCTCCTCTTTCAGGGGCAGATAAAAGTAGCCAAGAGACGGGTCGTGATGGCGTCCCTCTACCTGGGGACAGGTCCTCTGGAACAGGAGCTGGTAAGCCCATGGGAGGTCCCGGCTGCTGGGCGCCATCAGGCTGGTGTGGGTCCGCCTTTCCCAGCCCCCCTCAGCCTGCTCTTGCTTCTGTCACCCCGGGTGTGATCAGGGTGACAGCCAGGGTCTCTGGGCTGCTCTGTCTACCAAGGTCGGGCTTGGTAGAGTGGCCACAGGCTGCTTGTTTCTGTATGGCTTGTGAGCTAAGAGCAGTTTCCATGTTTTCAAGTGATTGGGGAAAAAAACAAAAGAACCTTTTGTGGTTTGTATAAAGTATGTGAAATTCAGATTTCTGTGTCCATAAATAAAGTTTTATTGGAACACAGCCATGCTCATTCACTGGTGTGTTGTCTGCGGCTGCTTCCGCGTTAGAGACACGCCTGAGTAGTTGTGATGGAGCCCATCTGGCCCGCGGGGCCCAGATTACCCACTGTTTGCTCTTTCCAGACAGGGCTCTCTGATCCTGTGCTGGACAGATGACCCCGCGTGCAGCTGGGCTGGCTTGCCCAGCCTGCTGACACTGGCGGCAGGAGCAGGTGTGCTGTCCTTGTCTCACCTGGACTTGCTGTCTCCCGCCATACTTGGCAGTCACACGGAGCCAGCCCCAGCGGGTTTGCACGCGGGGGCCCTGTGTGGACGCGGAGGGCTGCAGTGAGCGTGTGCTTTGTCTTAGTCCCCTGGGGACTCCGCCCCCAGGGAGTGGACGGGACTTCCTGTTCCCTCCTCGTTCTGGATCACAGGTGGGAGCTGGGGGAGGGGAGGGTGGGTTAGCACGTGCCCTTCCCCCGCCCTCTCAGCCTCCCTGAGGAGGGAGGTCACCTCTGATTTAGGGCGCACTCTCTACGGCTGTGTGCAGAGCCTGCACAGTCTCACGGGAGAACGTCACATCCAGCCGTGGAGAGTGGCTGCTGGGCAGACTGCCCGGGTCCATCTGTTCCGCAGATACCTGCCGAGCACTAGCCACAAGTGGTGCTTTGTCTGTGTTTTTTTTCCCCTTAGATTTATTTATCTATTTGTAAGGCAGAGTTAGAAAGAGGGAGAGACAGAGATCTTCCATTCACTGGTTCACTCCTCAAATAGCCACAATGGCCGGAGCTAGGCCAGTCTGAAGTGAGGAGCCAGGGCTCCATCTGGGTCTCCCACGTGGGTGCAGGGACCCAAGCACTTGGGCCACCTTCTGCTGCTTTCCCAGGTGCATTAGCAGGGAGCTGGATGGGAAGTGGAGTAGCTGGGGCTCAAACCAGCACAGATGTGGGAGCAGGTGTCAATTTTACTTGCTACATCACAACGCTGGCCCCTGTTTGTTGTCCTCGAGGGATTCCAAGAGCGCAGGGCCCAGTCTGCTGGGCAGCAGGCCCTTGGCTGCAACCACCTTTCTGTGCCTGAGGCCAGGCTGGGCAGTGCTGGGCGGGAGCTGCTGCTGAGGCCGAGGCCAAGAGGAGGGTGGTGATGGTGTGTGTGTGGGTGCGTGTGTGGATGTGTGGGTGCACCTGTACGTGTGGCTCAGCACAGTTAGGGCACAGTTATTCATGTTTCTAAGTACACCAGGCGTCATCCAAGTCTTACACTTAGATTCTTTTTGGTTTTTTCCTTGTTAGGTGGATTGCCTGGAAAGTACGCTAGAAAAATCTCTCCAAGCAAAATTTCCTTCTGACCTCAAGGTCTCCATCCTCTTAGACTTCACGCGGGGCTCGAGAGGTGGGTGTGGTGCATGCCGCCTCTTTCCTCTCTCAGGTCCTTGGGATGCGATGTGAGGACTTACCTGGGCCCCACCTCCTGCCCCACCCCTCCGGCCCGTCCTCAGGCAGAGACAGTGAAGACTCCCAGGCTGGCTTGAGGCTGCCCGATGGGTACCGTGTGACTGAACGCCCGACTGAAACAGCTTAAGAAAAGCATTTTCGACCCCTGAGACTGACGGTGGGCAGGCTGAGGGCCAGGGTCCTCTCCTGGCCCTGCTGCTTTTAGACTGACTTCTTTTTCATGCTCTGGTGGCCACGGCTGTGTCCCCACGATGCCTTGTCCATTGGAGGAGAGTAGGCCTCCCTGAGAGACCGACTCCTGGGGGCCCGTGTGCACCTGCTCCTAGGCTTGGAGCGTGCCGCGCGGCCTGGCGCCTGTGGAGCTGTCGGGGTGAAGCGTCCTCTTTTTCTCAGAGTAGAAAGGCTGAGAGTGGGGTGCCGGTGCCCCAGGAGGCAGCTGGGGCAGTTGCCAGCAGGAGGGGGTGTGAGAGATGCAAGGGTCTGCGACACGGAGCACCCCAGGCCTGCTCCCAGCTACGGCCGGCATCCAGAGCAGAAGTGTCCCTGGGTCCCCTGGCGGCATGGCCGATCCAGATGGGCAGTGCGGGTCTCCGGATGCCCCTCGCTGTGGGCAGGCGGGCATCTGGCACGGTGTCGACTGCCCCCCTGTTTTCTCTGCTCCCATACATGCAGGCAGGAAGAACTCGCGCACAATGCTGCTCCCGCTCCTGCAGAAGTTTCCAGAACAGGTCCGAGTCTCCCTCTTCCACACGCCAAACCTCCGTGGTCTCCTGAGGCTCTTTATCCCCGAGCGCTTCAACGAGACCATCGGTCTCCAGCACATTAAGGTGTACCTGTTTGACAACAGCGTGATCCTGAGCGGGTGAGCAGCCCTTGCCAGTGTCTGTGCCTCCGGGGCTGCAGCGTGGTCGGCAGTGGGAGGAGGAGGAAGGGCGGTCTGCGCCCCGAGCCTCACGGCGCCTGTTGGATCTCTGTTGCCCACAGGGGAGTGCCTCCCGCGGCTGCACCCTGCTGTGGGCTGGGACTCGGAGGGTGGTTTGGAAGATGGCCTTCCTTGCTTGTGGGGCATGGCTGCCTGGCGGCTGCTGTGCGCTCCCACTTAGTTCTCACTCCTGACGCGTGAAAAGCAGCCCAGAGAGGACGAGTCACTTTTCAGAGCCACAGACAGCACAGTCAGAGCCAGGATGGAATCAGGTCCTTTGGGCTGTCGGATGTGCCCCATGTGGATGGCTCTCTGCGTCCCCGTCGCCCTGTCGGATTCGCGGCCCCTTTGTGGCCACGGTTCTGTGTCACCTCAGTACAGGGCTGCTGCTGGGAGCTCTCGTGGCATCCTGAGTTTGTCGTTCCTGTGCCGGTTCCCCCGAGAGCCTGGTCCCAGGCCGTGGTGCTGCCCAGTCCCTGAGTGCTCCCTGCTGCTTCTCCCGTAGTGCGAACCTGAGTGACTCCTACTTCACCAACCGCCAGGACCGCTACGTGTTCCTGCAGGACTGTGCGGACGTCGCCGACTTCTTCACGGAGCTGGTGGAGGCCGTGGGGGACGTGTCCCTGCAGCTGCAGGGGGATGACACGGTGCAGGTGGTGGACGGCATGGTGCACCCTTACAAAGGTACGACCTGGCTCTGCCCTCTGCCGCTGCAGGGCGCACAGCCCCGAGAGCACACCTCTGGGTGGCCATGCCGCAGGCACAGGACACGTGGGCGGCAGGGCCTCTGCGCTTTTGCCTCGGAAGCCAGACGGGTATGACGGGCTGGCTGTCCGTCGTGCCCTGCAGGCAGGAGAGCCGCTGGGAAGGGGGCAGTGTGGGTGTCGACAGGAAGCAGCCTGCTTCCTGTCACAGAGGCCCCGTGGCTCCCGGCTCCACTGAGCTCTGTGGCCTCTTGCCTGGAAAGCGCTCGGCTGCTCCCTGGAAGTCAGCGGGCATCTGCATTCCTGTGATTCCTGTGGCGTGGCCTGGGCTGTGTCTGCGAGTCTGCAGTGGAGGGAGGAGAGCAGCCCCCAGGTGCCGCGGCCCTGGAGAGGCCCGGCCAGGCGGTGACCCGGGTGGGGCCCCTGCCTGCTGCCCGTGCGTGCTGTCACCACTGTCGTAGTGTGAATTCCATCAGGAACAGATTTGTGGCAATCTTTTTCTCTTGTTACATAAGTACCTACGTAGTCTCAGTTTTTCCTTTTCTCTCACAGAGACTAAAGTGATCACATCTAGCCTCTGGTCCCAGGTAACAGGCCAGCGCGGCTGCGAGGGAAAGGGGCCCGTGGGGGGGCAGGAGTGAGGGTGTGGCGAGTGCAGGTGCGTTCAGGGGCTGCTGTGAGCACAGAGGGTCAGGGCGCTCAGTCACGCGGGGCCACGGCCTCCTCCCTCCCCACCCTTCCGCTTCCCCAGCAGTTCAGGTGTCTGTCAGCCTGGGTCCACGTACTAGCTGTCCCTTCGCGGTCCACGGCCCAGCCCTGACGGGTACCCGGTTGTCTGCCCGCTGCCTCCCCGCCTGCTGTGACCCTGTCAGCCTTGCTGTTGGTGCTAGTCTTCTGAGAACTGGCTTTGGACGGTGTCATATTCTCATTTTGTTTTATTAAATTCTGCTTACTTTTATATTTCCTTTTCTTGTTTGGTTCTTCCCCCTGGATTCGGTTAAGTGGCTAGCCTGTGAATTTTTGTCTTTTCTTGTCTAATCATAGGCTGCGCCTCGTGTCTTTCCTTGAGTCAGTCTGCACGTGCGCTTGTCCCCGTCTGGTCTGCGTACAGAAGGCACCCTCGAGCCTTCAGCCTGCCTCTCCCCACGCTGCCCTCAGCGGCCTGCCATCCCCCGGGCGTCTCCAGCTGTGACGGAGCCGCTGTTTTCTCCATGACACCTGTCTTGTGATATGTGTTTGCTCTTTTTTTAAAAAAAAATTAAATGTTTATTCATTTATTTGAAAGGCAGGCTGGTTCACTCCCCACATGGCCCCAACTGCCCAGGCTGGACCAGGCTGAAGCCAGGAGCCAGGAACTCCATCTGTGTCTCCCATGTGGGTGCAGGGCCCAGTACTTGAACTGTCCATCTTCTACTGCCTTTCCCGGGTGCGTTAGCAGGGAGCTGGATCAGAAGCAGAGCAGCCAGGGCCGGTGCTGTGGTATAGTGTGTAAAGCCACCACTTGCGGTGCTGGCATCCCATATGGGCGCCAGTTCAAGTCCTGGCTGCTTCTCTTCTGATCCAGCTCTCTGCTGTGGCCTAGGAAAGCAGTGGAAGATGGCACAGGCCTTTGGGCCCCTGCGCTCACATGGGAGACCCGGAAGTGGCTCCTGGCTTCAGATCGGCACAGTTCTGGCCATTGCAGCTATTTGGGGAGTGAACCAATGGATGGAAGACTCGCTTGCCTTTCAAATAAATAAATAAATATATATTTTTTCTTTTTCTTTTTAAAGCGTGGGGCCTGTGCTCTGGCTCACTTGGCTAATCCTCCACCTGTGGCACTGGCATCCCATATGGGCGCCGGGTTCTAGTCCCGGTCACTCCTCTTCCAGTACAGCTCTCTGCTGTAGTCCAGGAGGGCAGTGGAGGATGGCCCAAGTGCTTGGGCCCCTGCACCCCCATGGGAAACCACATGAGAAGCTCTGGCTCCTGGCTTTGGATTGGCGCAGTGCCAGTCGTGGTGGCCATCTGGGGAGCGAACCAACGGAAGGAAGACCTTTCTGTCTGTCTCTCTCACTGTCTGTAACTCTAGCTGTCAAATAAATGAATAGAATAGAATAGAATCAGAGCGGCCAGCATTCAAACTAGCACTCTGATGTGGGCACGCAAGTGGCAGCTGAAACTGCTGTGTCACAGTGCTGACCCCGTGCTGTTTTGTTGTTATACATGTCTTTATTTAAATAAGCTGCTTATCGAGTTGTGGCAGGCATTCCTTCCCCAGTTCTGAACCTACAGCAGCTCCCCAGGTACCACTGTCCTGTTCGTGTTGCCCTCAGTCCATCTTGCCCTTGAGCTTTTCGTAATGGATTTGTTATGCGATGACGCGACTCTTTCCTTCTTGGCTGGGCGTTCGTAGGGCAGCTGCTTACGACATCTGCTTGCTGTCACGTGCTGTGTCCCCTGCCCTCACTGCTCTCCTGTGTCTCCTCCTAGGTGACCGGGCTGCATTCTGCAAGGCAGCCCACGAGAGGGTCATGGGCGTGATCAACTCAGCCAGGGTTCGCCAGCAGCAGCTGCACGCCCAGACCTTCCACGGCGACCCCCTGCTGACCCAGGACGCAGCAGCAGCTGGTGACCGCAGACCAGCCCCCGACACCTGGATTTACCCTTTGGTCCAGATGAAGCCCTTTGAGATTCAGATCGATGAGATTGTCACAGAGACCCTGCTGACCGAGGCTGAGAGAGGCGCTAGGGTCTACCTTACCACTGGCTACTTTAACCTGACCCAGGCCTACATGGACCTGGTCCTGGGCACACGGGCCGAGTATCAGATCCTGCTGGCCTCGCCGGAGGTGAATGGCTTCTTTGGGGCCAAGGGGGTGGCCGGTGCCATCCCGGCAGCCTATGTGCACATCGAGCGACAGTTCTACAGTGAGGTGTGCAGCCTGGGGCAGCAGGAGCGGGTCCAGCTGCAGGAGTACTGGCGTAAGGGCTGGACGTTTCACGCCAAAGGTATGTGGCGGCTGGCCAGACGACTGCCCAGCACGGGGACACCTGCGGCGGGGGGAGTGCCGCCCTCCATTTCTCCTGTAGGGTCCTGGCTGGTCTGTGCTGGCAGCACGGAGGGCATGCCTGCAGCCGCCCCTGGAGCCCTCTTCCTTTTGTCCTCCTGGCCACCTCTACACACGTCCGCTGTCCCCTGATCTGGGGGTGAGCCGGCGTGAAGGGATTCAGCTGTGTGCAGTCTCCCTTTTTGCACAGAAAGCTTGTACACTGTGTTGGTGGGTGTTCTAAAGACACGTGGTGGGTGTCACCTCTTTCCTAGAATAGGTGAAGGGGGCGTAATCTTGTCTTGTGTTGGTCATGGAGTTCTTGCCTGTTGGCCTGTGCCCTTCTGGGCAGCAGACAGGACCCTCAGGGGTCATCCCAGGGCCCCTGTGCTCTGCCTTGCTTGTGTTCCGCCCATAGGCCAGCCTTCACCACTTTCCACAGAGCTGAGAAGAGAGCTCTGGCAGGACGGGGGTCGCCACAGTGTACGTTTGTTGTGACTTCCAAGGTGCCCAGTGAGGCATGTCCTCAGCTCTCCCTGAGACTGGACAGAATGTGCTTGAACCCCATCCCAGGGTCCCCTTGGTGCCGGCAGGCGCGCCCCTGTAGCAGCAAGGCCATGCTAAGGGACCCTGCCTACCCTGGGGCTTGCCCTCTGCCTGAAGACAGGTGGAAGCGCGGAGCCCGTGGGCCGCCAGTGATGCTTTCCTGGCATCTCCGGGCAGTCTGGAGGTCGGGTTTGCTCCTGGGCCAGTCTCGGTGGCATTTGGAGGATCTGAGAGGTGCCAGGGCCGGGGCCCGGGCCCGACTGCCAAGGCACACATCTGTGTGGTTTAGACTGGAGGTCAGTTTTTTTTTTTAAGATTTATTTATTGATTTGAAAGGCAGAGTTAGAGGCAGATGCACAGAGAGAGGTCCTTCATCCACGGTCACTCCCCAGATGGCCACAATGGCTGGAGCTGGGCCCATCAGAAGCCAGGAGCTTCTTTCCAGGCTCCCACATGGGTGCAGGGCGTCTTCTGCTTTCCCAGGCGCATTAGCAGGGAGCTGGATCAGAAATGGGGCGGAAGGGACTTGGACCGGTGCCCATGTAGGATGCCGACACTGGGTGTTGGCTTTACCCACTCTGCCACAGTGCCGGCCCCAATTTTTTAAAAATTTATTTATTTGAAAGAGTGACAACGAGATCTCCCATCAGCTGGTTTACTCCCCAAATGGCCGCATTAGCCAGGGCTGGGCCAGGCTGGAGCCGGGAGCTCCGGCTGAGTCTGCCACATGAGTGTCAGAGGCCTAGGTACTTGGACCATCATCGCTGCTCCCCAGGCTCGCTGGTGGGTGGCTGGTCAGAAGCAGCACTCGTGGCCTGCGGGCTTCCGCGTGGCTGCCTAACCGGCTGTGCTGCAACGCCGGCCTTCGCCCCAGCTGCAGCTCCCCTGTGCCCTTGTCAGTGCTGGAGGAAGTACTGCGGCCCCACCAGGTACTCTGCCGCGGGCGATGGGCTCATGGCCTGCGTGGGTGGGCATCCGGGTTCAGTGTGGGATGTGACTTCCACTGTGTTGTGGGTCTTGTCCCAGCACGTCCTGGGCTGAACTGGGTGGCTGTCAGGTGTCTCCAGACATGTGGGCCAGCCAGGGGACAGGGCAGTGGGACGAGTATGTGCAGATGGGCGTTGTCGCTTTTGAGATGGGCTCTGAAGGAGGAGTCGGGAGTGGGAGAAGCCTGGGAAGGTTTCTGGTGTTGGTGACACCGAGCCCGCAGGGCACGGCTGGACAGCACCATCTCCTGCTGGGCCTGGGCCTGGGAGGGCCCTGTCACTCTCCCTGCTCGGCCTGAGGGCTGGGAGGGCCCTGTCACTCTCCCAGCTCGGCCTGGGACTGGGAGGGCCCTGTCACTCTGGCCCCAGCTCGGCCGGGGACTGGGAGGGCCCTGTCGCTCTGACTCTGGTGTGGGTTGTTTCTCTGAAGCTGTGCTGATAGTCGTGGGTGACTCCCCAGTTACCGTTGAAACAGAAACACCCAACTGGCTTTTCCGGTGCGTCTCGCCTTTTCCCGGACTGCTGTGCTTCTGCCACTCCCTCCCTCCCGCCCTGCTCTGGGCAGGGCCTGTGATCTGGGAGCCTGGCTCAGAGGGGAGGCAGAAAGGATCTGTGTGGGACCCCGGGACACACAGGTGTGAGAGGAGGCAGAGGTGGGAGGGTTGAGGGTGCAGGGAGGGGTTCTTGCGAGCAGAGGGATCCTGCCAGAAAACCAGAGCCGAGGCCAGGGCGAGAGGCCAGGTCCTGCTGCTTAGTGCTTGAGCTCCGTGATGAGGTCTCTGTTTTTTTTCTTCTAAAGATCAATTTAATTATTTTAAAGGCAGAGTTGGAGACAGGGAGAGAGATAAAGCAAGCTTCTATGCACTGGTTCACTCCCCACGTGGTTGCACCCTGGGGTTGGGCCAGCCCAAAGCCAGGAGTGAGGTGCTCCATCCAGGTCTCTCGGTGGTGTTAGGGGCCTGAGTGCTTGGGTCATCGTCTGCTGCCTTCCCAGGTGCATTAGCAGGGAGCTGGATTAGAAGTGGAACGGCTGGGACTCGAGCCAGCACTCCTATGGGATGCCAGCATTGCAGGTGGTGACGTAACCCACTGTGCCACACGTCTGGGCCCCACGGTGAGGTCTTAAGTCAGCACCTTTTGTATCTCATCTGTTGTTTGCTTTCCCAAGGCATCCCGGAGCAAGTGAGGCTGAATGGGCAGCCCACACGGTGGCTTTGGGTTTGGATGGGCGGCACAGTGGAACATGTCCTGCAAGGCCTGTGCTGGGTGCAAGCCGTGTGCCTGTTGGGGTGTGTCTGTGGGCCAGAAAATTCCTGCCGATCCCCTGAGCTCCTGCAGGACAGGTCCAAGCTGTCTCGGCGCTCCTGCTCCCAGAAGCCCTTGGGTAGAGGAGACGGGATGCCATGGTTCTTGTACCTGGACAGGGTTCTGCTGGTCAGCACAGCACTGCCCTGGGAGTCAGGTCAGGCGGCTTTGAGGACTGGCTGTGCAGTGAACACGGCAGAGGCCCAGGGAGCGTGGAGGTGCAAGGAGCATCGGCTTGGCCACTGCCCTCGGGAAGCCTGCAGCTTGGCAGGAGTGAGGTCGTGCCGAGTGCCGCGGCCGAGTGTGGCGTCGCTTGCCTGCCTTGCGGCCAGGATCCCTGTGTGGAGTTGGCCGGAGCAGGGTGTGTGCTGTCCCGCAGCCCGTGTGCGCTGCTCACACGTCTCCGGCCTCGCTGTGTGTCTGTGTTGACAAGTGAAGCTGCGTCAGTTTGCTGGAAACCCTGTTTGGATTTGGTTTGGCAGTGGGTGTGGTCGAGAATCCTCAGGAGACCCCACGTGAAGGTGAAGGACAGACCGGCAGTGAGGACCGCGTGGTCCACCTTTACCTTGGCCGAAGCCCAAGGACCTGGTTCCACCTCTTCCTGTAAAGTGGGGTCGGGGCCCTGGACTGTGAGTTTGTCAGTTATCCATCACGTGGTTCATACCTAGGAGAGGGGTCGTGGAAGCCATCGGAGGTGTGTGTGGACGCTGAGGCCACGCTGCGGGGTGGGGGAGGCTCCGTGAGGCGCAGCGCCAGTGTTGGGCAGCAGGTGCTCCTGCGCTCACCTGGCTCACATCCTGGCAGACGCGTCAGGAGACAGAAGTGCCGTGAGCACACCCAGGCACTGGGCGCCCTTGCTCTGCCCCACCCTCTTTTCCGCATGCCTGGGACACTCCCGTTAGCCTGCAGCCGGGCCAGGCCACCTGACGTGGAGTCGAGCGCGGTCCAGTGTCAGATGTGTCATGCGACTGACTGAGACACGGCGGGCTCTTGTGATCACTTGGCCGGCGCCACAGCTCCAGGCGGTTCTGTAGGCTGTGAACTCTGGCCCCTTGTAGCGTGAGGAGGCTCCGGGGGTGCTGTGTGTCAGCCCCTACCTGCGGTTTGGTGCTGAAGGGCAAGCTCAGCTTCAGTCCTGGGCTTCGCTGCGTCTCCTGGCCTTCTGGAGAGACACAGGAGGGCCTCAGGCCGCATGCGCGTCCCTGTTCAGTGTGGGCGTCTTGTTGCCTGGTCTGACCCCTTGCCTAGTGGGTGTGGTGGGACAGAAGTCTGGGGGCTGGGGTAGAAGCAGGACTCCTAACGGGAAGCAGCTCCGAGTCTGCAGCAGACTGGTGTGTGGAGTGCTGGGGACCCCCTCCAAAGCTGACCTTGGTGGAGATGGACGGGCGGGCTTGGGGCCCCCTTGGCCACTGTTCACCACGCACTGGAGGCCCTGGAGGCCTTGGAAGCAGCAGCTTCAGTGCAGCCAGAGCGGTGGCCGTGAAATGTTGAGCCTGGGGTGAGGGGTTGCTGTTCCCCTGTCATCAGGACTTCCCAGCCCTGTCCCAGCGGCCCGCCCTGCGCATTGGAGGGGAGGGTCCGGAAGTGCTGGCCTGGACTTCTTGGTAGGCAGTGTCTAGCCTAGCAGCACAATGTGTGTGGTGAGGCGGAGCGCTCGATGAGATTTCTGGCTCCTGGTGACAGATCTGTTAATGATTGTGAGAATGTCACCGCTTCCAGGGCCTTCCCGGGAGCCCTTTGGCATGGCGCCTCTCGGTGCTCCCCGGCGGGAAGAGCCCGCAGCCCCGCCCTGTGTGCCGGCTCCGGTTCCTCACGGGGCAGTTCTCCTGCTCCTGGCCTGTCAGCACAGGTGGTGCTTCCGCATGGGAGGGTGGGCCGACATGCCTCTGTCCCCTCTCCATGACGTACGCATTGGCATCTCCTAGCTGGTGGGAGCCGTGTGTGAAATGGGGTCGTGGAGCAGAGGGAGCCTTCCGGCCGGTGTCTGGGACAGGAGCGATCCAGGCGGAGGGCAGGACTGGAGGTGGTGAGGGCTTGGCTGTGTGGGCGAGTGCTGGGAGCCTCCCGGCGACAGTGCAGTGACTTGGCATCTGCTGCGGTGGGATGAGCAGGCGGGAGTCTTGGACTCTGAGCCTAGGGCGTCCTCCTGTGGCTGCCTCTGCCCGCCCTGTGAATGGGGCACCCGGCCCTTTCCTGGAAGGAGCTAGGGCTCGGTACTGGTTTATGGCTCCGGGCTGGGACGTGTGTCCTGGCCCTGGACATTGTGCCCTGCGTGCATGCCGCCCAGGATGCTGGGCATGGAGCGGGGGAGGTGAGGTCTCAGAAGGGCATCCACGATCCATCCCACATTGCACGTCCCGCCAGCGTCCCACCTGTCCCCATGGCACAGGCCAGTGACTGAACTCCTGACGCGTGAGCGACTGCTGTTCTGGTGGCCCTGGCCTTGTGGAGCGCCCCTGTGGTGTGGGCACTGTGTGGCAACTGTCCCTGGACTTGGCGGTGGGACTCATCCCCTGGCCCCAGTCCTGCCACGTGTGGTCTGTTTTCATTTTGAAGAAGTGCAATGCAAATGAAACTGTAGGGAGACCCCAGAGTGGTGACTTAGAAGTGGGAGCTGCCCCTTTGCCCGCAGGCGCTGCATGGCGTCCAGCTGGGATCCAGAGGAAGGAAGATGAGGGAGGAGAGACCAGATACGGGTTACACCTGGCTTTCCCACAGGGAAGGGGCTGGGGTCTTGGGGCAGGGTCACGGAGACACAGGTGCAAGTGGTATGTGTGTGTGGGGGGGGCTGACCTGGCTACAGGTGGTGGCTGGGTGTGTGTACAGTCTGACCTGAGAGGTGTGGACACAGACGGGTACAGGTGGTCCGTGTGTGGGTGTGCTGTCCCTCACAGGGCAGTGACGACTACGACTGAGAAGCTGTCACATACGCTGTAGCTGGTCAGTGGCCTGGAGGGGAGCTACCTGCGCCTGGTCTGGAACCCTCTGTTGCCTGGTGAGAGAAACAGCACTTAGACTGCAGATTTAGAGGTCCTTGTGGAGGGGCTGGACGCCCCCATCCTGTGTTGGAGCGCCTGGGCTCCAGTCTTGCCTCTGCTTCCGAGCCAGCTTCCTGCTGTGACGGCTTAGGCACTTGGCTTCCTGCCGCCTGCATAGGAGACCCAGATGGAGTTGTGGGCTCCTGTCTTTGGCCTGGCCCAGCCTCGGCTGTGTGGGCATTTGGGAAGACTGGGCCCCTGCACCCAGTGGAATGGAAAATTGATCTCTGTCTCTCCGTCTTTTCCTTTCTGTTTGTCACGCTTTCAGATAAAAAAGTATTTTAAAAACTTTTAGAAAAGTCCCTGTGGGATCAGGCAGGACAGCTCTCTGCTGGACCCTGTGGTCTAGGTGCCTTGGGTTGATCAGAGTCAAGGTGGCGCTGTTGCCCGGTGCGCAGCCTCTCTGCTCACTGCTCTCACCCAGCCCCGCCTAAGCAGCCTCAGGGGAGCAGTACTGAGCAGACTTTTTATTTATTTATTTATTTTTATTTTTTGACAGTGGACAGTGAGAGAGAGAGACAGAGAGAAAGGTCTTCCTTTGCCGTTGGTTCACCCTCCAATGGCTGCCGCGGCCAGTGCGCTAGGGCCGGCGCACCGCGCTGATCCGAAGCCAGGAGCCAGGTGCTTCTCCTGGTCTCCCATGGGGTGCAGGGCCCAAGCACTTGGGCCATCCTCCACTGCACTCCTGGGCCATAACAGAGAGCTGGCCTGGAAGAGGGGCAACCGGGACAGAATCTGGTGCCCCGACCAGAACTAGAACCCGGGGTGCCGGCGCCGCAGGCGGAGGATTAGCCTGTTGAGCCACGGCGCCGGCCTGGGCAGACTTTTTAAAGACTTATTTATCTGGGGCCAGTATTGTGCCATAGTGGGTTCAACTGCTGCCTACAACCCAGGCATCCCACATGGGCACCAGTTTGAGTCCCGGCTGCTCCACTTCTGACCCAGCTCTCTGCTGTGGCCTGGGAAAGCAGCAGAAGATGGCTGAGTGCTTGGGCCCTGCACCCACGTGGGAGACCAGGAGGAAGCTGCTGGCTTTCTGGCCCGGCTAAGCCCTGGCCATTGCGGCCATCTGGGGGATGGAAGATTCTCTCTCTCTCTCTCACTCACTCACTCTTTTCTCACTCTCTGTAGTGTCAAATAGATAAATTTTTTTTTTTTAAGATTTTACTTACTTATTTGAGAGGTAGAGTTATAGACAGTGAGAGGGAAGACAGGTCCTCCAGCCGCTGGTTCACTCCCCAGATGCCTGCAATGGCTGGAGCTGTGCCGATCCGAAGCCAGGAGCCGGGAGCTTCTTCCGGGTCTCCCACGCAGGTGCAGGGGTCCAAGCACTTGGGCCATCCTCTACTGCTTTCCCAGGCCATAGGAGAGAGCCGGATTGGAAGACGAGCAGCCAGGACTAGAACTGGTGCCCATATGGGATGCCAGATGCCAGTGCCGCAGGCAGAGGATTAACCTACTGTGCCACTGCACCAGCCCCAGTAAATCTTTTAAAAAATTATTTGAAAGGTGTGGGGCTGGCATTTTGGTGCAACGGGTTGGGCCGCCTCCTGCAGTGCCAGTATCCCTTATGGGCGCTGGTTCAAGTCCCAGCTGCTCTACTTCCAAGCCAACTCCCTGCTAATGGGCCTGGGAGAACCCCAGCAGATGCTCTAAGTCTTGGGCCCCTGCATCCCTGTGAGAGACCCTGATGAAACTTCTGGCTTCAACCTGGCCAAGCCCAGGCCATTGTGGGAGTGAACCAGTGGATGAAAGACAGCCCCCCCCTCCCCGTCACTTCCTCTTTCTGTCTCTGTAACTCTGCCTTTTAAATAAATACATCTTCTTAAAGCAACAGAGAGGGAGGGGGAGAGGTCTCCTATCCACTGGTTCACTCCCAGACTGTCTGCAGCAGCCAGGGTTGGGCCAGGCTGAAGTTAGGGACCAGGAGCTCCATCTGGGTCTTTCAGTTGGGGGGCAGGAGCCCAGATATTTGGGCCAAGATCTGCTCCCTCCAGGTTTAGTAGGAAGCTGGACCATGTGCGGGGGCTGGGACTTGGAAGGAGCACTCTGGAGGGGCTGTGGGCAGCCCAAGTAGCAGCTTACCTGCTGCACCACAGTGCCCGCCCCAGACCCATTTTTTTTTTTTAAGATTTGTTTATTTTAGTTGAAAGGCAGAGTTACAGAGAGGCAGAGCGCGAGCGAGAAGTCTTCCATCCGCTGGTTCACTCCCCACATGGCCACGACAGCTGGACGTGGGCCAGGCTGAAGCCAAGAACCAGGAGCTGCCTCTGGGCCTCCCACATGGTGCAGGGTCCCAAGCACTGGCCGTCTGCTGCTTCCCCAGGCCACAGCAGGGACCTGGGTTGGAAGTGGAGCAGCCGGGACCCACAGTGCTGGCCCCAACCCCGTCTTTTAAGAGGTTGATCTTGTCATCAGCAGCGTGACAGCCTGCCGTGCCGTCTCCTAGCTTCATTCTGTGGGAAAAGACACGGGGTGCTGTGTGTGACGAGCCGTCCCTGTGGAAGCGGGGGGAGCTACCTGCACAGACTGCCCGGCCAGGGGGAGGGGCAGCCAGCCGGGTGGGGGGCACTTGGATGTGGCCCTCTGCAGGGGAGGGCACAGACCCATTCACAGGAGCGGGCAGGACCTCATGGCCTCTTACCCAAGATGTTCTTGGAAATGCTTTCGCTCAGTTAGGAAACGGTCTTCTATTTTGGGAGTGCGGTGCCGGCGACAGCGTTGACCTGCCTGTGCGGGTCCTCTGGGAGGGCCGCGGGGAGGACGTGCGGAGGCTGGCCCTGTGCGGGCGCCCCCGGGGACCCCAGAGCTGGCTGCGCGGACGTGGGGGGGTGCTCTGAAGGCCGCGTCTCCCTGGAGGAGGAGGAGTCCGGGGCAGCAGATGGCCGCAGATGGGGTCAGGCCTGGGCAGTCGTCTCAGGAGTTCTGGTGGGGCTGGGCTGCAGAGGGCGGGCGTGGAACTGGTGCCTCGCTGTGGCAGTGCTCGCGGGGCGTTGCTGTTCCCTACGTTTTCCGACCGTCACCTCTGTGGGCGCGTTTCCCAGCTGTCCAGAGGAGCAGGGTTCTCGGCGGCGGTGGGGGGCCAGACGCAGGCTAGCCTGGAAGTTCTGAGCCCGGGGCCTCGGGCTTCCCCAGGGTTTTGGTGTGCACAGCCTCAGTAGGGACTTACACACGTCCCTGGTTGGCGTGAACCAGATGTAGGAGGGCAGCTTGTGCCGAGACAGGCCTCTGCTCACTGGGGTCTGCGCCTCCCCGTGACAGCCCAGGTCTGCTGACGGGAAGGCACTGCTTGTCCCCGCCTGCCCTGGAGCGCTGTGCTGCTGCTCTCCCAAGGCAGGCGCGGCCTGGACTCTGCTCCGCTCCTTTCCCTTGGGCTGTCGGGGAGGCCGTGGCAGCAGCCGGTGCGCACCGGGTAGTTCCGAGCATGGAGTCGGAGGCCCTGGCTATCTGGGAGAGACTCGAGCCGCTGGGAGTGGGCAGGGGTGAGAGAGGGCCCTGGAGCAGAATCGTGCAGCCCTGCTGGGACGTGAGAGTAGCGTGCAGAGTGGTGGAGGGATCGTGCCCCAGGCAGAGCATCGCGGGGAGGGGCGAGCACAGGAGCCCTAGTTCTGGCCAGGGAGCCCGGCGGGGGCCGCGTTTCTTGTGGGTTGGAACCTGAGGCTGCACAGCTGTGCTCATTGCTGTCTGCACATTTCCTTTTCCTGCAGGCCTCTGGCTGTACCTGGCGGGGAGCAGCCTGCCCTGCCTCACGCTCATTGGCTCTCCTAATTTTGGGTACAGGTCAGTTCACCGGGACCTGGAGGCCCAGATCGCCATTGTGACCGAGAGCCGAGCCCTGCAGCAGCAGCTCCACCAGGTGAGTGGGGCCTTGGGGCTGGGACTCAGCCGCGCCCCTGTCGTGGGCAGCCCCACGCCCTGGCGCTGGCCTCGTTGGTAGGACAGTGAGTGAGACTCGGAGCGGCAGGGGAGGCCTGCGGCCGTGGGGATTAGGCCTCGGAGGAGAGCCCTGCCGCAGGCCGCCCTCTGAAGGCCAGGAGTGGCTCACGTGGTGTGGGATGGCACAGTGCCAGGCTCCGGCACGCCGGGGTGGGATCCGGCAGAGGGGCCGCGGTCGGCCCTCCCCGGACAGGCTGCGTTCTGTTCAGTCTCACGTGGTGTGGGATGGTCACTGGTGATTCCTTAGTGTTTCGTGGGCGTCTCTGCTTGCTGCCTGCCTGGCATGCTAGACTGGTGGAAGAGCCGGGTCCTGGTGTGGGCTGGCTCAGGCCCGTGTGCCGTGCGGTGTCCTTGTGCTGCGCCCTGCAGTGTTTGGGAGACTCTGTCGCGAGCTTGTTGAGGCCTCTGTTGCAGGAGGAGGATGTGGAAGCTGCGTCTTCCCTGGGCCTGCCCCCCGCAGGCCGGGCTCTGGGGATGCCTCAGAACCGGGGAGGCCTCCCGGCCAGGCGGAGAGGAAGCGGCGGGGGCCGGGCCGGGGCCGGGCCGGGGCCGGGGACTGCCGGTGACTGAGGAAGCTCAGCGCTTTCGGCCACAGGGCGGCAGCCGGCCCGCAGCGGGGCTCACGGGGAACCAGGGGCTTCCCACCACGAGGCGTGCGGACTCCGGCCGCCCGTGTCGGTGGCCACGTCTCCCGGAGGCTTTGTGCTGGGTCAGAGTCGTTGGTGACTTTGGCCTGGGGCCAGGATGAGTTCTTCCAGGATCGGTGCTGATCTGGGGAGCGACCCCCATGCCTGCGTGTGGGCTTGTGGTGCTGATTGTTGACCCCAGCCCCGAGCAGGGAGCGGAGCCCACATCCGGGCCTCGAGAAACCTCTGGGCTGGTTGTGGTCAGGCGCTGCTTTCTCAGAGGACATATTTGGGAAATTTTCTTCTCTTCCCAAACCTGAATCCCAGGGGCTTTAGATTGTGGGAGGGAGGTAGTTCATGATACTACTGTAATGCCTCCTTTAAAACAACTTTTTAAAAAAGTTGTATTTATGTACTTGAGCAGAGAGAGAGAAAAAGATGTCTTCCATCCGCTGGTTCACTCCCCAGATGCCTGCAGTGGTGGGGTTGGGCCAGGCTGAAACCAGAGGCCCAGAACTCCATTCAGGTCTCCCCTGTGGGTGGGAGGGGCTCAGGGACTTGGGCCATCCCCTCTGCTCACCAGCCTTTAGGGAGCTGGCTGGGAAGTGGAGATGGACTCCATCCCCGCTCCGAGGGAGGCTGCAGCCTGGCCTGCGTGCTCTCCTCTCCTCTGTGTGTGTGTGTGTGTGTGTGTTTTGCCAGGCAGAGTTAGAGAGAGAGAGACAGAGAGAAAGGTCTTCCTTCTGTTGGTTCACCCCCCAAATGGCCGCCGGAACTGCGCCGATCCGAAGCCAGGAGCCAGGTGCTTCCTCCTGGTCTCCCAAGTGGGTGCAGGGCCCAAGCACTTGGGCCATCCTCCTGGGCACTCCTGGGCCACAGCAGAGAGCTGGACTGGAAGAGGAACAACCGGGACAGAATCCGGCACCCCGACCGGGACTAGAACCCGGGGTGCCGGCGCCGCAGGTGGAGATTAGCCTAGTGAGCCATGGCGCCAGCCTCTGTGTTCTAATATACAAAAGATTTATTTATTTATTGAAAGGCAGAATTACAGAGAGGGAGAGGCAGAGTGAGAGGGAGAGAGCAAGAGCGAGAGAGGGAGAGAGCGAGAGCAAGCTCTTCCATCCACTGGTTCACTCCCCAGATGGCTGCAGTGATCAGGGCTGGACCCTGCCAACCAGCCCCCTGCTGATGCGCCTGGGAAAGCAGCGGGAGACGGCCCTGCACCCACGCAGGAGACCCGGAGGAAGCTCCTGGCATTGGCCTGGCCGTAGTGGCCATGTGGGGAGTGAACCAGCAGATGGACGATCTCCTGTAACTCGGACTGTCAAGCGAATCCGGTGACTTCCAAACAGCAGGAGAAGAGTGTGCTGCTTCCTGCAGGTGTGCTTCGCTGGGGCCAGCTGGAAGCCAGGCCCTCGGCCTGGGGTCTCCACCTGATCCCAAGGCCTGCACCAGCAGGGCTCTGGAGTCAGTGTGAGACGGCATCCCAACTGCAGGGCCCAGCACCTGCCCCCAGCTCCCCACCCCCATTCTAAGATTATTAAATTATTCGAAATATAGTGAATGTGGTGAATGTGTGTGGGGCGTGGCGTATGGGTATGTGTGTGTGGGGTGTGTATGCTTGGTGTGTGTTTATGGGGGGTGTGGTATATGGGTGTGTTGTGTTTGCATGTGGTGTGTGGGGTGTGTTGTGTGTATGTATGGGATGTGGTGGTATGTTTGGGAGTGTGGTGTATATGTGAATTGTGTGGGGTGTTGGGGTGTGTGGTGTGTATATATAGGGTGTGTGTGTGTGATGTGTGTGTATGGGATGTGGTGTGTATGGAATGGTGGTATATATGTGATGTGTGTGCGCGTGCTGTATAGGGTGTGTGTTGTGATTATGTGGTGTGTATATGTGATGTGTGTTGTGTGTGATGTGTATAGGGTGTGTGTGATGTGTGAGTTGTGTGTTGTATGTGTGTGGGGTGTGATGTGTATGTGATGTGTGTGCTGGATGGGGTGTGTGTTGTGTGTGTAGTGTGTATGAGATGGATGTTGTGTGATGTGTATGTATGGGGTGTGTTGTATGTGTGGTGTGTATGGGGTGTGGTGGTATGTATGTGATGTGTGCTGTAGGGTGCGTGTTGTGTGGTGTATGTGCTATGTGTGTGAATGGGGTGTGTTGTGTGTGTATGGTGTGTTTGGGGTTGGTGTATGGGGTGTGGTGGTGTATATGTGATATGTATGTGGTATGTATGTGTGATACATGTGTATGGGGTGTGTTGTGTGTATGGAGTGTGATGTGTATGGTGTGTGTGCTGTATGGGGTGCGTGTTGTGTGTGTGGTGTGTGAGTTAGAGTGAGTAAGTGCACCTGCAGGAGAGTGGAGGAGACCTGTTTTCCGTCCTCTGGTGGACGTCACAGACGCCCGCAGTGGCCAAGGCTGGGCCGGGCTGCAGCCAGGAGCTCCATCCGGGTCTCCCACATGGGTAGCAGGGGCCCACGCTGCCTTGATGAGGCTGGGTCAGAAGTGGAGGCAGGACCCCACCCTGGCACTCTGATACAGGAGGTAGGAATCGGAGCAGTGGCTTGCCTGCTGTCTCACAGCACCTGTGCCCCCCTCCCCAACTTTATTAGTGTGTTTGAGAGGTGTGCACAGATATACCCAGCCACGCACGCACACCCAGACACGACGGTGGCCGAGGCTGAGGGTGGGAGCACAGCCCAGGACGCCCGTGGGGGTGTGGCTGTCCTCACCCCAGGACACCTATGGGGGTGTGGCTGTCCTCCCCCCAGGACGCCCGTGGGGGTGTGGCTGTCCCTCCCCCAGGATACCCGTGGGGGTGTGGCTGTCCTCCCCCCAGGACACCCCGTGGGGGTGTGGCTGTCCCCCCCAAGGACGCCCGTGGGGGTGTGGCTGTCCTCCCCGCAGGACCCCCGTGGGGGTGTGGCTGTCCCCCCCAAGGACGCCCATGGGGGTGTGGCTGTCCTCCCCGCAGGACACCCGTGGGGGTGTGGCTGTTCTCCCCCCAGGACACCCCGTGGGGGTGTGGCTGCCCCCCCCCAGGACGCCCGTGGGGGTGTGGCTGTCCTCCCCGCAGGACACCCCGTGGGGGTGTGGCTGTCCTCCCCCCAGGACGCCCGTGGGGGTGTAGCTGTCCTCCCCCCAGGACGCCCGTGGGGGTGTGGCTGTCCCCCCCCAGGGTAAATGCCTGCTCCCTAGCTCCGCCGCCTGGAGGCAGGAATGCAGAAGGCCTTTCCAGGCCCCTCTGCCGGACCTCACACAGGCACTCACACCTCCTCACCCTCTGGGGTCCAGGCCCCCGTCCCGAGGGCAGCAGCCCCGCTGCAGCCTGCGTCCCTGCTCTGGGAGCCACCCCAGCCCTCTCCTTGAGGTTAGGACGGGCGTGGGAGTGGGGAGATGTTTTTATGCGAACCTGAAGTCTCCCTTCACTTAGCGCACACAGTAAGAGCCGGAAGCTTCCTGGTTTTGTGCGAAGTGACCCCAGAAGTGGCGCGGTTACAGCCGTGTGCCGCGTCAGCTGACTTCCTCCCCCTGCCCTGAGGCGGAGCCATGAGGACACGCGAGTGTTTCTGGTAATTTAATGGAAATCTTGGCTGTGCATTCATTTGAAAACAGAACTGGAGGCCGGCGCTGTGGCTTAACAGGCTAATCCTCCGCCTTGCGGCGCTGGCACACCGGGTTCTAGTCCCGGTTGGGGCACCAGATTCTATCCCGGTTGCCCCTCTTCCAGGCCAGCTCTCTGCTGTGGCCTGGGAGTGCAGTGGAGGATGGCCCAAGTGCTTGGGCCCTGCACCTGCATGGGAGACCAGGAGAAGCACCTGGCTCCTGGCTTCGGATCAGCGCGATGCGCCGGCCGCGGCGGCCATTGGAGGGTGAACCAACGGCAAAAAGGAAGACCTTTCTCTCTGTCTCTCTCTCACTATCCTGTCAAAAAAAGAAAAGAAAACAGAACTGGAGCCAGGTCCGTGGAGACTTCGGCAAAGCAGCCCCGGGACCCCCGCTGGCTCCTCCCTCAGGTGCACCCCGCTGGGATGTGGGCCTCGGCAGCCTCAGGAGGCTAGAGAATTGGGCCCTGTGTGTGAGCTGCGGCTGTGGGTCTGCGCCACTCACATGCTGGCCGCCGTGTCGCCCTGTCGCCCTGGTCTTGCGACAGCATGGGTGTGGGGAAGTGCAGGAAGAAATGGAGCGTTGGATTTCCCCAGCCCGGGGTCCTGCCCTGCTCTGGGGGGGCAGAGCCATTGCCAGGGACACAGGGCGGGGCTCGTGGCCTGGGGGTGCAGAGTGTGTCCATGGCCACCTTGGGCTGGTGCGTGGAGGTGTGGCCAGGGTGTACAGATGAGGGCGCTGGAGACGGGGTTGGGGTGGGGGAGGCCACAGAGCCCGAGTGATGGAAACAGAACCCAGAACCGCGGCCCCGACTGTGCCTCGTCGCTGGCGATAGGAGTTTTGCTTCTTAAGAATCTAAACACAGTCTAAGCATTCTAACTTTTTAAATGTGAAAGTAACAAGCCTTATTATAAAAGTTAGGTAACAGACACTGGAAGGGACTGGTGCCCAGCGGTAACTGCGCTGTTTGGGCCCCCTGCCTGCCTGTCTCGTGTGTGTGTGTGGAGGGAGAAGTGTCACTTCGGATGCTGTTAGGACTAGCCAGCCCTGGGCATCAGATGGCCCGCGTGTGGGGGTCACCAGTCTCGGCCTGACATAGGTCAGCACTTGGACTGACTGTGCAGACTTTGTTATTCCAGCTGTTTACATAGTGCTTGGACGTGAGGGCTGACAACGCGGGGTGTGTGTGTGTGTGTGTGTGTCTGAGCTAGGTGCAGGCCCCGCCGCCTGGTGGGAGGGGCTTTGGTGTCTGGGGGCGGGCACCCTGAGCCAGAGGAGCTGGAGGCCGTGTCGTGCAGGCTGTGGACGCTAGGTGGTTGCCAGCCTTCCCTGGCAGCAGTGCTGCTGGGATAAACACGCGTGTATGCGTATGTGCGCGTGCGCGGTTTTCTGGGGGCCGGCTCCCGTGAGTGCGCTGCCCAGGCTGTCTCCAGAGAGGGCTCCGTGCCCTGCCCACAGTAGCTCGCCAGTGGCTGCAGCCTGCGTCACTCGGGGCGGTGATGTCACAGAGCAACTTTTTGCCGGTTTGGTAGAAGAAAGGCCGTGTCTCATTTCCGCGCCCGTTTAGAGAAGGTGATAGTTGAAGGGCCTCCCCCCTGCTGCGTCCCTGTCACCGCCCCTGGGGCCATGGCGGGTGGCAGGGCCCTCACGTGCCACCTTCTCCCCTCAGGAGCAGCAGCAGCTCTACCTGCGGTCAGGCGTGGTGTCCTCCGCCACCTTCGAGCAGCCCAGTCGGCAGGTGAAGCTGTGGGTGAAGATGGTGACGCCGCTCATCAAGAACTTCTTCTGAGGACAGACAGGTGCTGCCCCGGGGGCTCCTCCCTGGCGCTCAGCCCCAAGGACGCACAGGGCAGGTCTCACCCCCGTCTGCCAGGTCCTGTCCGCCGGGTCGCAGGGCTGCCTGGTGTGGGCTCGCACCGGAGCGTGGGCTCGCACCGGAGCGTGGGCTCAGCGCTGCCCTTGTGGCTGTGCAGGCGCAGGGGCGTGGCTGTGGAGGGCGGGGACCTTCTTGGTGGGAGCACTGCCCTGGCCAGCGGCGGCTCTGGGAGGCGGTGGTGGCAGAGCCGGTCCTTGGCCGCTGCCTCGCCGTCCCCGTTTTGGTGCGGCGCAGTCGGGGAGCGGCGGTGCACGCCCCCTGTGCCAGCGCGGGCAGGGGTCCTCTGACATGGGGCAGACGTGTTTGTTTTTCCAAGTTTGTTTCTTTGAAAGGCAGAGTTGGAGAGGGAGGTGGATGATGTATCTTCCCAAGTGGCCACGACCACTGGGGCTGGGCCAGGCTGAAGCCAGGAGCTCCCCCAGGTCTCCCACGTGGGTGCAGGGGCCCAAGGACTTGGGCCATTCTCTGCTGCTTTCCCAGGCCACAGCAGGGAGCTGGGAAAGTGGAGCAGCCGGGACTCAAACCAGTGCCCATATGGGCTGCCGGTGCTCCAGGCGGAGGCTTTACCTGCTACATCACAGCGCCATGCCACACGACCGTATTTCCAAATATGGCATGCACCCTGCTGTTCCCTAAACCAAAGCTGTGCCACTACCATGCCTGACATCGATTGAGTATGGTCAAATACCCAGATTTATTTGAAGGCTGGAGTTAGTGGTGGGGAGCGGGGGAGAGTCACTCCCCAAAGACTCCAATGGCCAATCCTGGGCCTGGCCAGAGCCGGGCGCACCATCCAGGCCTCCCACGGGGGTAGTTCGTGGGCCGTGTTTCACTGCTTTGAGCAAAGGTGGATCAGAGGCCCTCGCCGTCTGTCTCTTGAGAACAAACCGTACTTTAGGGGCGGCTGTCTCAGGCTGCTCCCCTCCACCTTTCCTGGGCGTCCTCGGGGGCTTCTGAGAGCAGCCCCCAAGGGCACGAGGCTGAATCCCATTCCTCCTGCCTCTGTGCGGCCGCCCTGTGGGCTCGGATGGGGCCGGGGAGCACCCTTGCTGTCCGTCCCTCCTGCGGGACAGTGGAACGTGCTTTCCCTCTCGGAGTGTCTGGGGGTGGTTTTGTCAGCGTGTGGGGTAAGTTACTCATGCCAGACTTCACAGGCAGAATTGGCACACTCCATTGTGCCTGGTGGCCCTGGCTTTTATCAGATTAAGGGACTAGCTGGACACAAAGGGCAGCAGCGCCCCCTCCTGGCCAGCAGCGGTGGTTGCTCAGCAGTCAGGCTCCCTGGCCAGAGCTCTGTCTCCTTTGCTGCAGCTCCCAAGAGGGTTGGAGTCCTTGGGCCCTGGGAGGAGGGGTTTCTGTCCTGGGGAGTGGCCGTTCCGGATCAGCCTGAATGAGAAGCCCGCCTGCTCTCGCAGCGTTTCCTGTACCTGGGGTCTGTGGGCACTGCTGCCCTCTGCCTGGGCTGGCTCTCGTCTGCCTCCCTCTGCCCCGGCCTCGACGGGCAGCCCCGGCGCTTTGCTGGAGCGGTCTGGCAGTGCCGGCCTCCCGGGCTGTGGAGAGGCTTTGTTTCACGGCAGTGCGGGAAGTGTGTGTCAGGAGAAACTAGCAGATGACCTTGGTTTGTGCCTGCTCCCGGCAGCTCAGGGGGGGCGAAGTCCTGTCCTGAGAGCGGGTGGGGAGAGGCTGGCCCGGCACGGAGGGCAGCCCCGGTCCTCACGTGAGCCAGGGGTCGGGGTTTGGTTCCCAGGAGGGGGGGCTGACGCCAAGCAGAGGAGCGCACGTGGAGCCTCAGACATTTAATCTGCACCCCCAGCCCCAGTCCCCGGGGGCTACACCTGCAGGAGCAGCGCCACGGCTGCCAGGATCCACTTGGCTGCCCTCTCTTTGGTCTTCAGGTTGAAGGTCCAGACGTAGGTGGGGCCGCGGAGGCGTGTCTTGTACACGGGGCACTCATAGATGTTCTTGGTCTCCATGCGGTCCACAGGGATGGCCTTGATGAAGATGACGGGCATGGCTGGCGTCAGCTCCTTCAGCCGCGCTTCCGCGATCACGCCCGTCTGGATGTCCCAGCGAGCTCCTGGGGGGCGGCACGGCGCCGGGTCAGGGTGGCCCTGCGGGGTGACGGCTGGCAGGAACGAGCCCGGGCCCCCGCGGCGGCTGAAGCCAGGGCCGGGTCTGCATGGCCCGGGAACAGCGGACAGAGGGCCTGCTTGGAATCATGTCGGCACCAGCGCTCGGCCCCGGAGCCCGCCTGCCGGCAAGACGCCGTCTCCACAGGCGGGCTCCGCACCTGCCTGGGCGCAGCGCTCTGCACGTGCACCTGGGAAGCACCAGCGCTCGGCCCCGGAGCCCGCCCGCCTGCCGGCAAGACGCCGTCTCCGCAGGCGGGCTCCGCACCTGCCCGGGCGCAGCTCTGCACGTGCACCGGGGAAGCGCCGCCTCTCGCCACACTGCTCTTTCCACGCCCCTATTTAATGACGTTTGTATTTCCTGTCCGAATTCCAAAATAAACATGGAGAATGGCCACCGCCAGGCTGGGCTTGGTGCTTGGTCACGGGGGTGTGCCCGACCTCCTGCTGCGGGCCAGCGCACGCCCTGCAGCCCCCTCTGAGCTTCCCCGCCCTCCCCATACACAGTCCTGGCTCTGGAAGCCCCCTCATTACCTTCCATGAAGAGCCCGTAGATGTAGGCGCCCTCGCGGGGCGGGGCCGTCATGTCCTCGCGGTTCTTCTTGGTCACTTCCACGGACAGACACATCTTGTCGAGGGGCCACTCGTTCTTCCTGGCCATAGACTGCATGATGGCCGTGAGGAAGGACTGCGGGTTGAAGAAGCCGGCCAGCCACACGGTGGTGGGCAGGGCAAAGTCTGTGGTCCAGGCCTCAAGTTCCTGGGAGGAAATGGCCGTGAGGGAGGGCGGGGCACAGTCAGTCGGCAGTCCCTGCCCCTGGGACGGGCCAGCGCCTTGAGTGAGAGTTTATTTGAAAGGCAGATTGACAGGGAAAGAGCTTCCACCTGCCGGGTCACTGGCCCTGCAGTGCCGGCTGGGGCTGGGCCAGGCAGAAGCCGGAACTCCGCCCGGTCTCCCCTGGGGGTGGCAGGGAGCTGAATCGGAAGCACAGAGCACCTGGGGCTCAGACCGGGCTCCCTGATAAGGCACGCGGGCGTCCCCAGGGGGCTGAGGGGGACTGGACCTTTCAGGGTCCTGTGGGAGCCCAGGCGGCTCTGGCCCTGGTCCCTGGGGTGCTGGCTCACGTCAGGGCGTCTGAGGACATGGGGTGCCTTGGGGGAACATGGCTCACCCTGATGCGCAGCAGCAGGTCGGCATACCAGGCCGCCAGGCCCATCATGGAGGGGTAGGCCCGGGCCACCCACGTGTCGGGCACCGTGTCGTAGAATAGCGCCGTGGACAGCTCTTCCATGTCAGTGGTGATCGTCAGCTCCCCCTGAGGAACACACCCGGGTGTTGGCCACTGCACCTGCTCCGGACGCCCCGCCAGCCGTCCGCGGCGGCCCGCGGGGAGCTGTCACCTTCAGCCCCAGGCTCAGCTCCTTGAGCGAGCGGCGCATCTCGTTGGTTAGGATGTTCATCCTCTCGCACTCCTGGAAGGCCACCACCACGTATGGGGTCTTCTCGGCTGCCTTTGCCATGATCTCGGCCATGTTGAACGTCTCTGGGATCTTCTCCAGGATGTCGTCCAGCACGGCCTTCACCTGCAAGGCCCCCGTGCCCGTGTCAGCGCCCGTGTCAGCGGGCCGGGGCCGGGGGCTGGGAGCCTGCCCAAAGCAAGTGCGTCCAGACCCGGGGCTGGCCTGCCCGCAGCACCCACACACCTGCCCAGGAGCCCGCGTGCCCGCTTCCCCTCTGTCAGTCACCCGTGGGAGCCGTGTGGGGACCGTGCACACTGCCGCGAGGAGCGGCCCACAGTGCCTCACCATCTGTGAGGTTCCCGGCTTCAACTGTCAGATCCAGGCAAGGCTCCCAGCCCAGTAGCAACGAGGCAGTGACCCAGATGGCCGCCTCACTTCCTGCGAGGCCCAAACTTTGCTAGAATACTATCAAGCACCCGGGGTGGGCAGTGGGGCCACCCCCTGGGACACCTGCATCTCACGTCAGCGCCTGGCTACGCTGCTTCTGATCCGGCTCCCAGCTGACGGGAGGCAGGGAGGCAGCAGCGATGCCCCTGCCACCCCCGTGGGAGACCCCGATGGAGCTCCTGGCTGCTGTGGCCTTTTGGGAGTGAGCCTTGTCTCTCTGCCTTTCAAATGAACTTTAAGTACAGAGGTACAAATGCCAGCCCAGACGGGAGCCCCGGGTAACGTCGCTCTCACTCTCAGCCGACAGGGTCTCCCGTGCAGGCCTCGGCTCTCAGAGCTCGTGTCCCACTGTGTTGTGCCTGCCACTCTCCCTGTGAGGGCCCGAGCTAGGAGACGAGGCAGGGAGGGCTGGGGGAGGCTGAGCCTGGCTCTCGGCCCCTCCGTCCCGGGGCACCAGGGAGCCTGCCTTCTCTTCGCGCGAGACTCCTGTGCCCGCCCCCGAGTCGCTCTCTTTGGGCTGCATCTCCAGGACGGTGCGGAACAGCTTCTCCGAGGTGACCGTCAGGAAGCCGATCTCCGCATTGGGGTGCAGGCCGTACAGATAGGGGCTCTCGGGGGGCAGGTTCTCGTCGATGTACTCGTGGTAGCCCTGCAGGGACGTGGCCTGGGTCACGCCGGGACCTTCCCACAATGCCCTTGCGCTCCATACCAACACCTCCCTCGACCTTGGACCCCCCGGGCCGCCGTGGCCTCCTTGCCTTGTAGTCCAGGTTGGGGGGGATCTGGAAGCCGGGGGCCAGCAGCACCTCCCCCTCCAGCATCTCGGCCCGGATGTACTCGGCCAGGTAGGTCCGGCACAGCCGGCGGTCCCAGTCGTCTGTGATGTGGCCGCCGTACATGATCTCGCCGAAGAGGTAGCGGAGGTCATCCCACGGCACCTGTGGGGAAGGGGTCAGAGGTCTTGCACTGTGTCCCCACCAGGCCAGCCTCCCAGGCCCCTGTGCCTGCGCAGCTCCCATCACCAGGGGGAAGTTAAAGTTCCAGCACAGGCTGAAACTGACCCCACGGAGCGGGCAGTGCGTGGGCCCGCTGCCGGGACGGCGGCCGCCGGGTCAGGCTGGCACTGTCCCAGGTGTCTCCGGGTTTTCAGATTTGCTTTGGTTTCTGATATTCCGTTAACAGCCAAAGGAAAGGACAGACAGGAGGGCCAGGAGATTGGGGGGGGGGGGGCAGCCCATGGGCGGGGCTGGGGGGCAGGGGCCTCACCTTGGCATTGGCCTCCAGGTAGTTGTAGAGCACGTTGATGGAGATGGTGAGGTCCCCGTTGTTGAAGGGGTACGACCGGTTCCAGCCCTGGGCGCCAAACTTGCGCCTCTCGGCCACCACGGCGTGAAAGTAGCACAGGGCAAAGAGGATGCACTTGAACTCGATCTCCTTGGTGCACATCTCCAGGGTGTCCTGCAGGGACAGGGTGGGGCGGGTCTCGGAGCCGCTCCCCTCCCTGGCCACATCCTGCCCACACGCGGGCCCCTGGCCGCCACTGACCAAGCGGACACAGGCTGCGCGCACGTGCTTACAGACCCCAAGAGAAGCGGGGCCCGAGCCGGGGGTCCCGGGCGCCCAGGCCCCTGCGCACCTGGGTGAAGAGGTCCAGGGCCTTGTGCAGGTTGGCGTGCATGCCCGTGGGCGGCTCGTTGGTGATCTTGATGGCGTTCTCCAGGATGCCCTGGGGGATGATGTGGGACTCGGGGCTGGGCGCCGGCTCGGCACTGATGAACACCCGGTAGTCCTCGTGGCTGCCCGTGCTGTACCGCTCCACCTTCTTGTCCAGCGTGCTCAGCCAGCGGGCCACCAGGTGGATGTTCTGTGGGCAGGACCGGGCCTTGGCCTCACGCACGCCTCCCCCTGCCCACGAGGTCGCCAGGGACACAGCCACTCCAGCACCGCCTCCCAGCAGGGGTCTTGCCCAGTGCTGTGGCCTGGCCCCCGCCACCTGCCCGCAGGAGGCTCACAGGGCCAGGCCTGCGGGCTCTGAGGGACACCCGTGGGCCAGGGTGTTTTCAGTGGTACCGGGGCTCCCCAGAAAGCTTGTGGAAAGCGCGCACCATGGACAGCGTGGACTCCAACAGATTTTTTTAGTCAGGGTAAAGTCACCTCTAAATCTCATTTCTCCATGAATTTTCTTTGCAAGCCCTGTGTGTGCTCGGAGGTCCTCTGCTGGGAGCCCCCGCGGCCGCCCCCCCCCCCCCAGGAGCCCACGCCTGCACCCCGTGGCCTGCAGGACACCCGCTCCCTCGCGCCAGCCCGGGCACCTGCAGGATGACCCAGTGCCCGTGCTCGGCCGCCACGTCCAGAGCGTTCTCGGCCACCACCTCCTGTCCCTGCCCCAGGGACACGTTGTGCAGCTTGCCGTTGTCTATGGTGAAGCCCAGCTTCTTCCCTGAAGGAGACGAGAGCGGCTCAGACCCTGCCCAGTGTTCTGCACAAACACAGAACACACGAGACCTGAACACCCAGCCGGGCACCACGGGGGGCCGCCAGCTACCAGGTCTAGAATGGCCTCTGGGCCCTGGCCCCGGGGACCACCCCTCGGTCACCTGCAGCCTAAGTGGGAGGACCTGGGGGGAACACGAGCAGCTTCCCCTGGTCACGTGGTCTGCGTGTCCCCCATGAGACCCTGCCAGGCTCCCCTCCCCCACGCGCACGGGGGTCCCAGGCTCTGTCGCCGACCCCAGCTTCCTGTCTGCCACGGGGGCTCTGCCTGTGCTGCTGAATGGGGTACCCCGCTGTGGCCGGGAGCGTGGCCAACCTGCCACACTCACCCAGGGCCTCCACGTCCTTCAAGGGGTCGACCCCCGGGGAGAGGATGAAGAAGATGGGGGTGGAGGGGCTGCTCTCCTCGTAGGACTTGGAGAACTCCACGCTGCGGCCCTCCACGAACTTACTGCCCATCTTCTCTTCCACGAAGTTCCTGGGGAGCACACGTGGTCAGCGCCAGGGGCCGAGCTGCCACCCCCGCCCCCCAGGCAGGAGGGCCGGTGTCGTGGGGGGGTTGGGAGGCTTGACTTCAGCAGAGAAGCCTCCGGCGGGGAAGCAGTCTCTTCGTGGGGCTCCTTGTCCAGGGAGCCGGGGGAGTCGTGGGCAGGGGGATGTCCCCCTGAGGCACAGGCGGGGGAGGGGGCTCCACGGGGGGTATGGGAAGGAAGAAGCTCAGAGGAGAGCAGTCTGGGGAGCCGACTCTGGACAGCGTGAGTGCCCTCCTCCCTGGCCCAGGGCCCTGGTCCCCTGTGGCTGAGCCCCCTCTGCCGAGCGCACCGTGGCAGCTGACCTCTCAGGCGCCCGCCCTCAGCGCCGGGGGCCCCGAGCCCCCCGGGCCTCCCCTCTCTGACCTGAGCAGGGGTCAGCGGCGGCTGCTTTCCCACCCTGGGGCTCTCTGGGGCCACCTCATCTGCCTGGCCTTCGCTGGCTCCTGTGGGTTCCTGAGCACTGATCAGAGCCCGGGGAGGGGTGGGCCTGCACCTCGCCCACAGCCCACAGGGTTCTGTTCGGCTGCCCCTGGGACGGAGGTCCCCCAGGTGCCGGGCGGTGTCATGCTGAGCCACCTCATTCCCTTACTGGGCCAGGACAAATTAGCGTTGTCTAGGGGCGAATGAGTGATGCTCGGGGCCCGGCAGCCCATGAAGCTGCCCCCTGCTGGTTCGAGTCCCGGCTGCTCCACTTCCCATCCAGCCCCCTGTGAATGTGCCTGGGAAAGCAGCAGGAGACGGCCCAAGCACGTGGGCCCCTGCCCCCATGCGGGAGACCCGGATGGAGCTCCAGGCGCCTGGCTTCAGCCTGGCCCAGCCCAAGCTGTTACAGCCGTTTGTTGAGTGAACTCCTGGATGGAGGCTCTGGTTCTCCCTCTCTGCCCCACCCCATCAGATAGATCTTTTAAAAATTAAGCAGGGCTTGGTCCTAGGCAGGCTCCGCCACCTCCAGCCTCGTGCTCACGGGCAGTGCTGGCCGGCTGGCGGGAGACCACGGCCGCACACTTGCTGTGCACGGCACAGGCTGGGCAGCCCAGTCGCCAGCAGAGCTCCACGGAGGGCACGGGACTGGCTCTGGTCACTCACTGTCCATTCATGAACCTCGCCAAAGCACTGGCCCCCCCCGCCTCCCTCCCCACCCGGGAGCACAGAGCTTCAAAGCCCCCAGCCCCGGAGGCTGTGTGACCCATGGGGGGAGGGTCCCCTAGCTCATCTTGGGGCCCAAGCATGCTCGGGGCCCAGGTGCCCCGTGCCCGACACTCCCGCCCCGCCCCGATTTCTGGCCCCCTCCCCCCGCAGGAAGACCCCGCGTGGCAGAAACCGGGGCGCGTGAGTCAGGCCCTGCCTTGTCAGAGGGAAATTCTGTCGGGCACGTGGGCGTCTTTGGGAAACGGGCGGTTTCCAGGCAAGAAGAGCAGCCGGGGCCCCCTGGGGGGCAGCCCCACCCCGTTCCCCGGGGACCTGACCCTGTCCACGGGCAGGTCGCTCATGACACAGACATTGGAGTGGCTCCCTGGCAAACTTGCTAAAACCCACACTGGCAGAAGACAAGTGTAGATGCCCCAAAGGGCCTGGGTGATTGGCGGCACAGGGCGGGACCCCAGGGTGATTGGCAGCACAGGGCAGGCCCCTGGGTGATTGGTGGGCACGTGGCACAGAGCGGGGCCCCAGGGTGATTGGTGGGCACGTTCCCAGGTGACTGGTGGCACAGGGCGGGACCCCAGGGTGATTGGCGGCGCAGGGTGGGCCCCTGGGTGATTGGTGGGCACGTTCCCAGTTCCCAGGTGACTGGCAGCGCAGGGCGGGCCCCGGGTGGGTCGCATTCGTGGCGGTTGGCGGCACAGGGCTCCCGTGGCTGGCGGCGCTCACCTGACGGCGTAGGTCATGCGGTCGGGCCGCATGCAGCGCACCATGCACAGTTTCTGCAGCGCCGTCTTGTTCTTCCACTCTTTGGGGAAGATCTCCTTCTCTGGGGCTTCTGACTCCACCAACTTCTTCCAGCGCTTGGCCGAGCCTTCGATGTCGTTGTCCAGGTTCTTGAACTCCTCCATCTCTGCCAGGGCCTGGGGACAGACGCAGGGGCTCCGGGAGCACCTTTCCCGCCCTGCCCCGCCGCCCCCCCCCCCCCAGTGCACCAGGCCTGACCCCCCAGGCACGAGACCTCGCCTCCCGGCCCTGGGGTCCCCAGCAGGGGCCATTCTGTCCCGGAGACCACCGTCCTCAAATCTTTCTCAACCAAGACTCTAGACTTCGGACTTGAGGGTCCCTGACCGTGTGTGACTGGGGGTGACCTTTGCACTCTGCACTTCTGGGCACCAGGGAGGGGGCTGTGGGGGAGGTGGGGAAGGCTTTCGCCCTGGGCGTGACTTGTGCCCATGCTGGTGCTTGTGGGAGCCGGGGACGCAGCCGACGCCACCCTCAACAGGGAAGGCAGCGCCCCCCCCCCCCGGGCCTCCTGGCTGCCCAGGCCCTGGGGGGGGGGGAGCCCGGCCCAGGGACCGACCTTGATCCCTCCCCAGCCCTGGTGCTGCAGGAAGTCCACCGGAGAGAGGACCCCGGCCTTGAAGGGGAAGCGCAAGAGGAAGTCCAGCTCCACGGGGCTCAGCTCCTTCTTCATGGACAGGACCTGTGGGGCGTGAGGGCGCGCTGACTGTCCGCCCGGCCGGGGGCAGGCAGGCTGGCCTCGCCCCGTCCCCTCCTGGCCACCCCTCCCGGCCGCGGAGCATAACAGGCGTTTCACCACCTTGGCCCCATTACAGTGTCTGACACAGCGGGGGAGGGAGCACAGAGCGGGGGCGTCTCTGGGGAGACTCAGCGCTAACACAGGACCACGCACCTGGCGCCACTCCCCCAGGAGTCCCTGGGACAGCTGGGGCACCCGGCACCACTCCCCCAGGAGTCCCTGGGACGGCAGGCGCACCCGGCGCCACTCCCCCAGGAGTCCCTGGGACGGCAGGCGCACCCGGCGCCACTCCCCCAGGAGTCCCTGGGACGGCAGGCGCACCCGGCGCCACTCCCCCAGGAGTCCCTGGGACGGCTGGAGCACCCGGCGCCACTCCCCCAGGAGTCCCTGGGACGGCTGGAGCACCCGGCGCCACTCCCCCAGGAGTCCCTGGGACGGCAGGAGCACCCGGCACCACTGCCCCAGGAGTCCCTGGGACGGCAGGCGTCTCAGCAGGCCCCGGTCTGGGTGGGGGAGGGGCTGGCCGGTACCTGAAAGGTCACTTGGGCCAGGAAGATGAGCTTGTCCCGCTCGAAGAGGCCACGGGCGGTGTACATGTACACCGAGTAGGTGATCTCGTCCGTCAGGTTGCTCACCCGCTGCCGCACCTCGTCGGCCGGCGCCGTCTTCTGGATGGCTTTCTCGAACACCACGTTGAAGGCCTGGGCCGCCAGGAGAGCCGGGGCTCAGGGCTGGGGCTCCGCGGCGCCGCCCTGCCCCACCCCGGCCCGGTGGCAGGTGCACCCACCTTGAGGGAGAACTGGTAGATGGGGTTGATCTTGTTGAGGTCGTTCAGGATGAAGTAGAGCAGGGAGGCCCGCTCTGCCGCTGGCCGGTAGTTCTCTCTCGCCTCGTTGATTTTCGTCTCCGTGATTTTAGCCTCTTGCACCTTAACACGAGCGGACGGGCGCTTGGGTGGAACCCACGGGTGGACGCCGGCAGGCGCAGGGGTCCTGCCCCTTCCAGCGCCCTCGGGAGCCCCACGCAGGGGCCTCGGGGCAGACGGCTGCTCCTCCCCACCCCGCGGCCGCCCACCTTCTCCTCGATCTCGCTGGCCGTGTGCTTGGTGGTCTCCAGGTTCTCCACCAAGGCCGTGTCCCCCAGGAAGTTTCCGGAGGCGGCCGACAGCCGCGCCAGCAGGGAGTCCTCCAGCTCCTTCAGTACGATCTTGAACTCATTCTGAGACTTGGTGAGGTTGGCCTGCGGCAGTGGCCGAGACCCGGGGAGCGGCGTCGGTCACCGGCGGCCTCGGTCTTGCCGTCCCAGCACAAGTCAGGCCAGGCCGCAGAGGACAGAAGCGGGCGGTGCGGGGCAGGACAGGGGCCTCGCGGCCCCCGGGGGAGAGGTTTGTCCTGGACGGAGCGAGGGAGCGGCCAGGTGCGGCCTGCAGCGCCTTGGAGCTGCCCCAGGTCCCTGCCACCTGCTGTGACCGAGGCCATCACTCAGCTTAGCGTCCAGCGCGGGAGCTGGATGAGGAGACGCTGGGGGGGGGGGGAGTGGCTCGGCCCCCCTCCCCATGGGGAGAAGGTAGAGCTCTGGGCGGCGGGCGCCCCCCGGGGCTGGTGGCCACAGGCTTGGGGACCCTCCTGTTGACCAAGGCCCCTCTTTCCTTTTTTTTTTTTTTTGACATTTTTAAACTTAATTTCATTTGGAAGACAGAGACTCCCGTCCTCTGGTTCACTTCCCAAATGACAGCAACGGCCAGGGCTGGGCCAGGCTGAGGCCAGGAGTGGGGCGCGCCGTCTGGGTCTCCCGCAGGGGCGGTGGGAGCCAGCCCCCCACTCACCACCTGTGTGCGTCAGCGGGAATCGGATTGGGAGAGGAGCCGGGACCTGAGCAGGCACGCTCAAGTGGGACGCGGTGGTCCGGGAACCGCTGTGTTGCTGTGTCGCTGGCCCGGCCCCGTCCTGCTCCCCCTGCCTGGGGACCCCCATGGCCCCGCCCTCCACGCCCTGTGGCATCCGGCCGTCACCTTGAGCTGCTCCAGATCCGGGCGCTCTTTGGCCACCACGGCGGCCAGCAGCTGGTCCTCGAGGCCGTCCCTGGTGACGAGGAAGTTGATGAGGGTGCACTGGGCCTGCATCTCCGGCTTGTAGTGCGGGTTGAAATACTTGGTGTGCAGGATGAGGCGGAACTTGGGGTGGTACTCCACCTCCTTATCCCCGATCTTGATGAACCTGGCCACGGGCGCAGTGAGGGTCAGGTCCGGGAGCCCCCATGCCAGCCCCGCCCCAAATGCCCTGCTGGCTGCTGGAGGCTCCTTGGCTCCCTTGTTCTGCACTGGGTCCTCCAGGGAGGCGCCCCTGCGAGGTCTGCTCTCCCCTGACCATGGGGCCACTGGGCGCTGGCTATACCTCGAGCCCTCCTGGGGGCTGGGACAGACAGCTGCCGGGCTCTCCCAGGCCCAACTCAGACACCAGGGCGTTCTGGGAGCTCCTGCAGGTGCAGGTGGGTCTGCCGTCGCTCCTCCCCGCTTCCTGGTGGAGCCTGCTTCGGGGACCCCTGCCCACGTGCACGCCTCGGGTGTGGGCACTCATGCAAGGCCTGCTCCTCTGAGCTGGCCCCTGCCGCACCCCTGCATGGAGAGGTGGGGCCTGTTTTGTTTTTTATGTCACAAAGCGACCCCACAAAGCGGTGGGGTCTCGCAAGAAGATGTGTCCGGCCTTAAACGGGAATGGGGCCGCTGACCCAGGCTACAGGGTGGACAGGCCTGGAGCACACCATGCCCGGTAAAGAGAGCCAGATGCCAAAGGGGACCTGCCGTGCATCTGTGGGTGTGGGACCACGGGAAGCAGGGGCGGGGTCGCCTGGGGCCGGGGAGCCACCGCCTGACATGCGGCCCCCCGGGGATGTCCCTGTGCTGAGGATCGGGGTCGGGGCAGGGGCTGACCACCTGCCGGACCGTGCACTTGGAAAAGGTTCTTTTCATGACCTGGGAGTTTCACTGATGTCTAAAGAGCGACCTGGCCTCTCTCGGGATTTGCAAAATTCCCGAGAACAGAAGACTGTCCCACGAAGGACCGTGCCCGCCTGTGGACCCTCTCGAGCCCCGGGCCTGGGCGCGGTGCCCCGGGTGGGACCACAGCACCGGGGGCCGACTCACCGGCCCTTCTTGATGGTGTTCCTGCCCAGCAGGGGGTCCAGCACGGGGTCCACAGTCTCGCCGATGTTCTCAATGAGCAGGGTGTCCCCCTCCGAGACGGCCTGCTCGATGATGTCCAGGTAGCTGTGGGCACAGCAGAGGCCGCTGAACGGCCGGGCCCGGCAGGGAGCCGTTGCTAGGCCAGCTCGCGTGTGTGGCTCACGGGCTGGGCGTGGGCGCAGCTTCCCGGCTGCCCAAATGCTCCAGGCCCACATCTCCTCTCTTGGACCCCGTCAGTCGGCTCACTGCCGTTGCTTCTCACGCACGAGCGGAGTGCGGCCAGCGGCTGAGCGGCGCCCGAGCCCAGGCCCGCGTCTGGCCCTGTCCATAGGAGCAGCAGGCAGCGGCGGAGGGAGAGCAGCCCTGCGCCGGCCCCGGGGTCGGGCGTGGGCGCCGCGGGCGTCTGTCGGGCTGCAGGTGTGCGCCTTGCAGATACCAGAGGGCGTGGGAAGCCGGAACCCGAAGGCCGGTCTCGAGCTCCGGGGTGTGCGCGTTCTCCACGCACTTGTGACGACCCCTCGGAGCGGACTTCCACGGGTTTTGCACCAAAATGAACTTGTCTTTCAATTCAGTCGTCCATCAGCTTTTCCACGTGCCCGCATGTGCCACACCCAAGGCGCACACGCAGGGGCCCGCCAGCCCCCCGCCAGCCCCCCGCCAGCCCCTGCCCCCGCCCCCCGCTGCCGGGTTCTGCGGCGCCCGCACCTCTTCTGGCCCAGGCGGATGGCCCTCAGGTCACCCCCGTATTTGTTTTTGATCCACTTGATGCCCTGCAGCTGGGCGTCCACGATGAGTGGCCAGCGCTCCGTGTTGCACAGGATGGTGGCATTCTCCGTGGACATGCGGTCACTGGGGAGGCCCTGGTTGTTCCAGGTGGCCACGTCCGCGTCGTCCGTCAGCAGGCTCAGGGGGTCCAGGCCTTTGGTGATGGGGATGGGGACCTGCCGAGGGGCCGGAGGTGACTCCCAGGGGCGCTGTGCAGAAGGCGGGGCCACGCCCACACGGGGAGCCTCGGCCAGGCAGGCAAGGGGGCAGCGCGGCCTCCCCGGGCCGGGCACAGGGTGGCGGCGCTCCTTGCCTTTAGGTTGTTGACGTAAGGGATCCAGAACTTCTCCATGAGCTCGTTGCGGTACTTCTTGGTGAAGTAGCCCACGTAGGAGACGAAGGCGGACACAAGCAGCACGTCTCCGCACAGCGTGGCGCCCTGGCACTTGTAGCTTTCCACCGACTCCGCCCAGCGCACGTTCTCCGAGGCCAGGCCCCCCACCAGCCTGCGCGGGAAGGCGGGGGCACGGGTCACACACGGGTCACACGCCAGGAGGTGACAGCCAGCGAGTTCCGGGGCCCAGCCAGGGGCCTCAGCGCTTGCCCCAGCCATCGGCACCCACGCCCTGTCCACGTGGTGAGCCCACGCTTGGCTGGAGGGGGCGGAGTCTGGGTAGGGACCAGGGAGGCCCAGTGCGGCACCTGGCGCTGGTGGGGCGGGGCCTGCAGGGAGTGTGCAGTGTCTTGGGCCCCCAGTCGACTGACGCCCCCAGCCCTAGGGGCTCTCCACGCGTCAGAGCCTGGATCGCCTGGGTCACCTGGGTCGCCTGGGTGGGCCCCCCGATTGCTCATGACCCAGAGACCGCTCGGATTTTCCCGGCCCATATGGCACGGGGCAGAGGCTCTGAGGCCGGGGCAGCCAGGAGCCCCACACAACCCCGCGGTTCCCGCGCTCCCTCCTTAATGATCTCATGCTGATCGCTCTTGTGAGGCTTTTCAACGTGGCCGTTGGGGAAGCTAAAACGCCAGGTCGCCAGTGGACAGCGCCGCCCGGGCGTCCAGAGTCAGGCTCGCGGCTAGGAATGGCACGCATGCTGGCCGTGCAGTGACCCCGGCCCGCGCTCCTTGCCGCCACGCGGGGGGCAGTGGCTGACACCACAGATGCCCCGTCCCAGGCCACGGAACACACAGGAGCCTCCCCTGCCTGCACCCTGACTAGCTCTGCCCCCACAGGGTGGGCTGTGGCTCTGAGGGCCGGCTCTGAGGTGGCCCCGGGAGGGCCGGCTACCTGTTGGCCAGCGAGATCACCCTGTTGGTGGCGTCGGCCTCTTGCTGACATTTGATTTTCTCGGCGGTCGCTTTCTCGAATGCCGACGTCAGGTTGTTGAGGTTGGCGTTGAGTTCCTGGGAGGACAGGGCGGGGTGACGGCGCGGCCCGGCCAGGAGTGGGAGCAGGGCCGGCGCGGGGGCCCGTGGGAGCTGCCAGCGCTTACGGCGATCTTGTTTTTGATGCGGGACAGCTTCTCCTGGGCCTCTGCCAGCTCCGCGTTGGCCTCCTCCAGCGCCTGCCTCTTGGGGGCCACGTCGCAGTAGACCTCGTAGAAGCGGACGATGTTGATGCACCAGGAGCACAGGCCGGCGGCCGCCGTGGACTTGGACCGGATGAACTCGGGGTCGAAGGTGGGGTTGCCTTGGTAGGGCCTGGCGCGGGGACGGCGGCCGGCGCTGAGCGGGGCTCGGCCTGCAGGCTGCCGCCCCGATCCCAGGTGCCGAGGACAACACAGGAGGGGCAGGGGTCCTGGGGGCCCCTCGGCGACTCCTGAGAGAAGACACACGCGACCCTGGCCTCTGAAGTAGGGCTCTGGGTGTGAGGCGCGAAGGACGGGGCGACTCGGGCTTGCCCCGGGGCTGGGCTCCGGCCTCCTCCGTGTTCCTGCTGCGGCAGAGGGGCGCTCACAGCGGCCACGGGAGATGGAGTTGAAAGAGTATTTTGGTGCAAAAGCTTTGTGCGTGGTTTTTTTTTTTTTTCATAATACACAATTTCCACACAGTTTTTGAAGCCTGCTTGGATGTATGAATTTCAACATATTTAAAAAATGTTTTCCTTTTATCCAAAAGGTAGAGAGAGCAAGCGAGCGAGTGAGCGCTGTATTTGCCATCTGCTGGTTCACCCCTCAAGTGCCTGCAACAGCCAGGGTGGGGCCAGGGCGGGGCCAGGGCGGGGCCAAGGCGGGGCCAGGGGTCTGGGGCTCCCTGTGGGTGGCAGGGGCCTGGGTCTGAGCCGTCACCGCTGCCTCCCAGTGTGTGCATCGGCAGGAAGCTGGCTCAGAAGCAGATGGGGGGTGGTTTGTGCTGTGGCGTAGTGGGTAAAGCCACTGCCTGCAGAGCCGGCATCCCATACGGGCGCGGGATCTAGTCCCGGCTGCTCCACTTCCCATCCAGCTCTCTGCTGTGGCCTGGGAAAGCAGTGGAAGATGGGCCAGGTCCTTGGGCCCCTGCACCTGTGTGGGAGGCCTGGGGGAAGCTCCTAGCTCAGTTGCGGCCATCTGGGGAGTGAACCAGTGGATGGAAGACCTTTCTCTCTCTCTTTGCCTCTGTAATTCTGCTTGCAAATAAATTTTTAAAAAAATCTAGCTCAGGAAGTGTTCTAGTAACGGAGAGGAAAGATCTTTTTGGTCGCGATGTTAGATTAAAAAACCCAAAAGCAGCAGAATAACCCTGTGGACACAGTGTCACTCCAGCTGTGAAAGGAACATTCCAGAACGCACCTGCCTGTGCTGGGCCTGCACGGGCCTCTCCCTGCACCCACCAGATGGCTTCAGTGGCCCATCCCCCTCACGAGGAGCACGAGAGGAGCCGGCCCTCCCAGTCAGCGGTCATCCCACGGGGGCCTCCATCAGACCAGCGAGAAGATGGAGAGGGGCAGGACGGGGCCCCTGCGAGTGAGCACTGCCCGTGTGCGTGTGCAGACACGCGTGTGCACGTGTGTGGTTTGCCGCTCCGGCAGGGACAGCCCCCTCGTGGTCCCGGGGCACGAGGGCTTCCCGATGCTGTGCTGGTCAGCTGCGTGGGGAGGGGCTGCCTAGGTGTGGAGGCACGGCCCTTTCCACCTGCCCAGGTTTCTTCGGTGGGGGAGACGATGGGGGATGCCCACCCCCCACCCCACCCCCCGCGAGCCTGGGCCACGCCTCGCCTCGGCACCCTGACAGCTCAGGGGTAGCAGATTTGCCCAGAAGGCCGCCCCCATCCCGGAGCCCCGCCCAGCTCTGCGCCCTCCCCCGGGGGAGGTGCTGGCTCCCCCCCCCCCCCCGCAGGTGCACCGCCGGGGGCTGGGCGCAGGCTCACTTGAAGGCCTTCAGGCAGGCCTCGGGGATGTGCTCCTTGTCGAACCTCTTCAGCGAGTCCAGGAAGCTGTCCACCTTGCCCATCATCATCTTGGCAGCCTTCCAGCTCTTGTCCTTGGGGATCTTGCCCCCCGGCGCCGTCAGGATCATCACGGCGGCCGTGACGTTGACCACGGCGTCCGGCGGGGACCCGAAGGACTTCAGCTCCGTCAGGTTGTTCTGCAGGCGACGAGCGTGGCCGTGGGCATGTCCCCCCGCCCCAGGTCAGGCCGCCCCTCTCGGGCCGGGGTCCCACCTGCTACCTTGTTCAGAGTGTCCAGGGCCTCCTGTGCGGCCAGCAGGGCCGGCTCCGCCTTGGCCAGGTCCGTCTCACAGGCCTTCTGCTTCTCTGTGACGTTCTGGAAGGAGCCAGACAGGAAGAGGGAAGATGGGGCGGGGGCGGGGTGGGGGGCCTGGGCCACAGCGAGGGGCGGGGCAGCCGCTGGCCCTCACCAGGTCAGGATCCGGGACGAGAACTACGCCCTCTGCTGGCTTCAGCTTCCAAGACCGAGGGGACTCCAGGGACCCCCACACCCCCACCCCGCCCCCGCTCTGGTCTGCTTGTCTGGGGCCCTGTGTGATCTTCCAACTGGAGCAGTGCACGGCGCGTGACTCCTCCTCCCACTCACAGAGCGAGCACGGCCCCGCTCACCTACGTGGCTGCGCACCCCCCTCCTGCCTTCACTCATTCACCCACGCCTGCATCACTCATTCACCCACGCCTGCATCACTCATTCACCCACGCCTGCATCACTCATTCACCCATGCGCATCCACTCTTTGGATCCGAAAAGAGCCCTGGGATCCCAGCAGGGAGACCAGGGGAGCTTGGTATCAACAAGAAACAGGACTGGGTGAGAACAGGGGACAATAAAGCAGTGGCCAGGGACAGACTGCTTTGCTGGGCTTCCAAGGAGGGCGGAAAGGAGGGTGTGGCATGGTGGTGCAGCAGGCCAAGCCTCCTGTTGCAATGCCTGCATCCCATATATATATATGTATGTATGTATGTGTATGTGTATGTATGTGTGTGTATGTGTATGTGTATGCATGTGTATGTATGTATGTGTGTATGTATGTGCGTGTATGTATGTATGTGTGTATGTATGTATGTATGTGTGTGTATGTGTATGTGTGTGTATGTATGTATGTATGTGTATACATATATATATATTTATTTATTTATTTGAGTTAGGGAGAGAGAGAGGTCTTCCATCCACTGGTTCACTCCCCGAATGGCTGCAACAGCTGGAGCTGCGCCGATCCGAAGTCAGGGGCTAGGAGAGTCTTCCAGGTCTCTCATGTGGGTGCAGGGGCCCAAGGTCTTGGGCCATCCTCCACTGCTTTCCCAGGCACACCAGCAGGAAGCTGGATTGCAAGTGGAGCAGCCGGGACTCAAACTGGTGCCCATATGGGATGCCGGCACCACAGGCGGCGCCTTCACCCACTATACCACGGTGCCAGCCCCTGCGTCCCATATGCAGCACCCGTTCGAGTCCCCGGAAAGCAGGGACAATGGCTCAAGTTCTTGGTCTTCTGCCACCCCATGGGAGACCAGGATGGATTCCTAGCTCCAGCTTGGCCCAGCCCTGGGCACCGTGGGCCTTTGGGGAGTAAATCAGCAAACGGATCTGTTTCTCTGTCATTCCGCCTTTCAAATAAATATTTAAAAAAAAAAAAAAAAAAAAAAAACAGGAGACGGGGTCGTAGCGAATCCTCCCCTGTGTGCTGGGGGCGCCTCCTGCTCCGGCCGGAACCCACCAGAGATCCCCTTTTGCACCCTACTTTGGGGAAAATCCTGGAGGTGAGCGAGGGATGCTTCCCTGGCCGTTCCCGGATGGAGGTTGGAAGGGGCACTGGCAGCCTCGAGTCGGCGCCAGACAGATGTCACGAAAAGCAGCGAGGCAGGACCTGCGTCCCGCTCGGACCTAGCTGTGCCACCTCTGGCCAGACACTGGCACACGGAGCCCATCTTCCCATCTGCCCGCAGGGGCATGGTTCTGAAGGCCACAGTGAGAAGAGGGGCGGAGCTCTGGCTGCCTGTGTGGGCGGAGACCTGCTCGAGTCTGTAGCGGGGGTGGGGGGGTGGGGAGGCCCTGCCGGGTGACAGCAGGTGCACACAGGCAGGGCGATGACACGAGAGGTGACAAACTGCACGGTGACGGTGCAGGCGACGGAGCTGTTCCCAAGTGGGACCTCAGCCTTTGTCCCCACCAGGACCAGCACAGAGCCCACCCGAGCCCATGACACCCCCCCCCTTTGCAACCCCTGTCACTCATGGGTCACTGGCATCCTGTGCAAATGGGGGTGCCACTCAGCAGGGCTCCCCGGGGACGTGGGGGCCGCTCGGCTGTGTGGGGAGGGCGTCCCCCAAGGACAGCCTCTCCCGAGAGCAGCCCCTCGTCCCCGGGCTGTGGTGGTGTCCTGCGGTCCCACCTTGTTGATGACCTCGACCTTGACCTCCTCCTCGTCCGCGATGGCCTTCTCCTTGCTGACCTTCTCGGTCTCCACGCCCACCACCTGGATCAGCTTGTCCGCGTTCTCGTTCTTCTGTTTGAGCTCCACCTCCTGCACCGCCAGCTTGGCCTTCAGGTCATCCACCTGGGAGTGGCCGGGGGGGGGGGTCCTGCATTTTCAGGGTCTCAGAGCCAAGCGTTTACTCGGCGCCGGCTGTGTACACAGGGCCACACGTCCAGGTTGTTCCTGGATAAACACCATCTCACAGCCGCAGTGCTGGGCGTTGCCCGGGGCAGGGGGTGCTGAGGGGAGACCCCAGCCGGCTCGGCACTCAGGCAGTGGGTGTGCCCACAGCCGCCAGCAGGGGGCGGTAAAGACGAGGCGGCCAGGCCTACCCCCGGCCAGAGGGTGTTGGAAGCCAGGCAGGACTGCAGCAGGCTCACGTACCGATGGTGCCTATGAACAGCTGTATCCCCACTGACCACGCGGGGCGGGATAAACCTGCCCCTGGGCGCGGGCCCGGCACCCTGGTCCACGTGGTCCGCCTCGGGCGCGGGCGCCGCCCACCTGGGAGGCCGTGCTCTGCAGCTTCATCAGGCCGTTCTCCAGCCGCTCGATCTTGGCCACCAGCTCCGTGCGCTTCTTGGCCAGCAGGTTCTGGTACAGCTTGATCTGCTCCAGGAAGGTCTTGGGTGTGGTGTAGTTGTAGCGCCTCTCGGTGGCCAGGTACACCTTGGACATCTCGTTGACGGTCGTGTGCACGTAGGACATGAACAGGCTGATGGACGCCTTCACTTCCGGCTGAGAGACGACACAGGTCGGGCACCTGAGGCCGCCCCCTCCCCTCCTGAGGCGCCCGCACGGGGCTGAGCCCACGTCCTGGACACACATCACAGTCAACACATGGGGAGCCGCCCCGTGGGCTCCAGCCCCCTGAACCGCCTACACGGGGAGCAAAATGCAACGGCCTGTCTTTGTTAGAGTTTCAGTATCCCCGCCTTTGTGAATTTTCGGCGTTAATTTTCATTTCAAAGATACTGCATCAGAGATAGGCATTGTGATGTAGTGGGTTAAGCCACCACTTGGGATGCCCATTTCCATATCAGAGTCCCTGGTTCAAATCCCGGCTGCTCCACTGTTGATTTTTTTTTTATTATTATTTTTAAGATTTATTTATGTATTTGCAAGGATCAGAAGTGGAGCAGCCGGGCGTCAAGCTGGTGTCCACGTGTGATGTTGGTGCTGCAGGTGGCGGCTTTCCCTGCTCCGCCACAGCGCCAGCTCCCTGCGCCACTTTTGATCCAGCTTCCTGCTGGTGAACCCTGGGAGGCAGCAGTGATGGCCCGAGTGCTTGGGCCCCCGCCGCCCACGTGGGAGACCTGATGGAGCTCCAGGCTCCTCGTCACGGCCTGGCCCAGCCCTAGCTGTTGTACCCATTCGGAGAGTGGACTAACAGATGGAAGATCTCGCCATCTCTCATCCCGTCCCGATCAGTCAGCCAGTCATCAATCTTTCACAAACCCATGACCAGTGGTTCTTGGGCTCTTGGTGGCCCCTTCGAGGCTGCGGGCCTCTCCCCGCTCCCCAGCCCTGCTCCCAGGAGGCCTCGGCGCTCACCTGAATCCCCGGGGTCTCCTGCAGGAAGCGGGCGCTGACGGACACCAGGGCGTCCTCTGGCCACTCGTGGAACCAGTTGATGGCCGTGCAGTTGACCACAGCAGGGAACTTCCTCGCTCGCACGCGCAGGACAGAGCCCACAGGGGAGAAGCACAGGATCACCTGGGTGCGGTCACGGACGAGCTGCTCGGTGGGGGGCGGCGGCGTGGAGGGCAACCGTCCACCCCGGCGGGAAGACCCCCGCCAGCAATGCCAGGGCGGGCGGAGGGGGCGTCCGTGCCGGGCAGGTGAGGCTGGAGGCCAGGGAGGGCTGCAGTCTGGTTTCAGTCCAGCAGGACACACGGAGCCTCTGGGCCCTCAGGGACGGTGGCCGAGCCCCAGACAGGGAGGGGACTCCCTGGACACCCTCGGCAGTGGGTGCCGTGGGGACAGGTGCCGGGTCCTCGTGCTGGATGGGGACCTTGCTACTCCTGCAGCCCCAGCCTGCTGCCCCCACCCTGCCTCTCTGGTCCCTTCTTTGGTGGGCGCTGCATGGGGCGGCTTTGAACGTGGCTGTCCCTGGGGCTGGCAGGGAGGTGCCGAGTAGGAGCGGGAAGCAGGTGGCACTGTCAGGTGCTCCTTGAGCCCCACAGGTGACAGACAGCGCAGGAGGGGAGATGGAGAGGCCCCTCCCTCTGCAGCGCCACACGGGAAAGGATGCTGTAGGCAGAGCTGCGGGGCTGCCCCTCCCCGGGGTGGGGGGTGAGGACCAGAGGGTGCGTCCGGGGCAGGAGCCTACTGTGCCCGCCCACCTGGTGCGCGTGGGGAGGGGGTGTGTGTACCGCGCCTCTTTGGCCCTGAGCTCTGTCACGAAGCTAGCCCCACCCCCACCCTAGATTCCCACACGGTGGGAAGGAGCAGCCGCCGGCTCCACACCGAGCTCGGGCGCTGGCCCAGGCAGTGACGGATGGCTTGATCGGGAGGTGCCCTGGGCGCCTGGGGCCCCGCGGGAGCGGGCAGCGCAGGTGGGGCTGGGGCGCAGCCTACCTTAAGCTGTTTGCGCACTTTGTCAATGAAGAACTTCCAGCAGGCCTCCCGCGTGTCGGCCATGCCCAGGGACTTCACCTGCGGCCGCATGGACGAGACGATGTTCTCCACCTCGTCGTCCGCGAACAGCCCCGGGATCTCGCCCGAGGCCAGCAGGTCGTTGATGAGCACCAGGAACTGCTCCTCGGACACCTGGGAGTCCGTCATCAGGAACACGGACGGCACGTTCTTCACGGCCGACTTGATGTACTGGGCGGCCAGGTCCACCTGCACGGGCGAGAGGCGCCCTGCACAGCCGCCCGGGGAGGGGCAGGGGCGGGGCCTGGGCGGCAGACGGAGCCATGTGGGTGGGGCCTGGCCATGTGCATGGCGGCCAGGAGTGTGGACACCCACAGCCCGGTCCGTCCACTCAGGGGACACCGTTGGCCTTCAAACGGGAGGACACACCGACACCTGCTGTGGCAGGGACAGGCCTTGGGGACACGGCGGTGACACAAGCCGATCACAAAAGGGCAAGAGTGTGATTTCACCGACAGGACATCCCTGGGGGAGGCAGGGTCACAGAGGTGGTGCCGGGGGCCAGGAGGGGAGGCCGGGGAGCGGCGCTGGGTGGAGCCTGGCTCCGGATTGCAGGATGAAGTGCATGGCTGTGCGCAGTGCCCGTGAGCCACACGTGTGACAACGGTGGATGTCGTGTGGCACGTGTTGTGCCGTGCATACGGCAAAGACAAGCATCTCAGATGCAGACCCCAAAGAGGGCCCCCCCCAGCTTGGGCCAGGAGACGTAGCTCCACAAAGATGCGCGCCGATGGTTTTCCGGTAGCCAGGAGAGCAGGCGGAAGCGGGAGAGGCCACGCCATGTGTGTGCCCAGGAAGGAACCTGCCAGCACCGTGAGTACTGAGGGCACCTCAGGGCTCGACGGAGTCCCGGGGGAGCCCCACAGGCCTCGGCAGGGGCCTAACAGGCTCTCAAGGCGTCAGCCACGGCGCTCCGCTGGCTTCGCGCCACCTTTGGAGAGTACACACCAGACGCACCCGTCCACAGGGCGACACCACGCGGCTCCTTGTCTGAGGCCACTGGGGTGCAACGAGGGCCAAAAGCCAGCCTCAAACTCCTTACTTTTCAAAAATTACTCATTTTCACAGGAAAGGATCAGAGAGGGGCAGAGGGGGGGAGAGGGAGACAGGGGAGAGGGAGACGCGAGTCTTCCACCTGCTGGCTCACTCCCCAAACGCCCACAACAGCCGGGGCGGGGCCAGGCCGACTCCAGGAGCCCAGAACTCCATCCAGGGACCCAAGCACTGTGGCCTCCTGGGGAGCTCATCAGCTGGACGCTGGATTGGACGCAGGGCCGGGGCTCTGGTACGGGATGGGGGCGTCCCACACAGTCTGCAGGCAGCTCGCTGCGCCAGACGCCTGCCCCTAAGTCCGCATTTTTTGACAAATGGGAAAGAGGAGGACAGTGAGGGGATGCTCTGAGCTGGAAAATCGTGGACACGTGGCTTCCGAGCCCCTGGGGCGCGCGGCCCCCTCGCGGGTCAGCAGCGCCTTCCAGACTCTCCCGTGTTTCAGCGTGGAGCCGGTGACAGCTGTCTGAATGGCGCACGCAGGCCCCCTCCCGGCGCCTTCCAGGCTGGCTGGCCGGGCTTCCCCAGCCCACATGCCTGCGTCTCCCGGGGTGGCCAAGGCTTCCTCCTACGGGCTATGAATGACCAAGTTCAGGTTTCAGATCGGTTAGACTGAGGAGGGGTCTGCAAGGTTACCACTGCGGATCCAGGCTACGGCGGAAGCTTCCGGAAGGCTGCTGGACCGCAGAGGCCCCTCCCTTGCGTTGCTCTGTGTCCAGCCGCGCCCTGCACCTGTGCCAGCCCCAGCTCTCAGAGCCACACCTCCCCAGGCGCACTTCCCGCACCTCTGCCAACCCCAGCTCTGTCTGGTGGCCCCTGTCCTGCGAGGTCAGTCCCCTCGAGCCATTGCGTGTGGGTCACCACCTCCCGCTGTCCCCTGCCCTTCACAGATGCCGACGTCCTGAAGGTGGCACCGTGGTCGTGTTTTCTCATTTCCCTCCTGGGAGCCTGGCCCGGCGAAGGCTGGCTCCGTTGCCCGTATTGTTGTCACCAGTGCCGCAGGCTCAGCCCTGCTCCGTCCCGCCCCTCTGGCCATCAGGCAGGGCAGGGCTGCGCGTGTGGACAGGCACCGGGGTGGACGTTAGTGTGGGGGAGGGTCCTCTTCTCTGCCTGGGACCCTCGCTGTGTCCACAGAGGGCCAGGGACACGGAACCACGACGTGGGAGGCCATCCAAGGGCACGGGTGCAGGGGTGTGAGACAGGCGGGCAGGCGCAGGACACAAGGTCAGCTGCCCCTCACCCTCCTGCCCACAATGACGGAGCCACCGGGTCCACGGCGGCCCCTCCCGCGGCTGACGGGGCATCCTTACGGCTCCGTCTCGGATGCGCTCCCAGGATGGAGAGCCGGTGCAGCCCAGCTGTGGGCGTACAAAAGGCGGCCAATCCTGCCTCCCGGAGCCCAGCTGAGCGCCCGGTGTCACCTCTAGAAGTCTCTGTGTCCTCAGATTGTCCTCCACACGGTCCCCGAGCAGTGCCGGGGCCCCCGCCCCTGCCCACACAGCGATGGGGTCTGCACAGGGCACTCAGCATCCCTCCAGGGGGCGCCTGCAGCTCCGGGTGCCCTGTGACAGTCCCGGCCCCGGAACTGCCGCGGGTCCCACGGCGGGGTCAGCCCTGCTGTCCAGCACCCGTGGTCAGTGAGCAAGCCGCGTCGGTCTCAGAGCCAGGAGGAGCTGCACGCTGGGGCACTCACGTCCCAGGAGACCCTCCCCCTTGACCCAGGGCGTGGACAGTGCTGACCAACAGAGCGGAATCCGCTTGGGGAGCAGTGGACGCCTCGCCCCCAGTGCCCCAACCGCTGCCTTGAGTCCTGCACAGTGGGCAGGACTGACAGGGCCCCCGCTCTGGCACTGGTCTGGCCTGGCTGCCCCGGCAGGCCTGTGATGCCGCCACGTGGTCCACACCACCTCGGGGCCCCTCGCCGCCTTCACGGGGACCTGGGCTGGCCCGAGAGTGTGTGACGGCACCCAGTCCCTGGGAGAAGGGGGAGGAAGGGAGGAGAAATCCACAGGAAACTGCAGCAGCAGGTGGCGGCCACGGCCACCTGTTCTACCCGTGAGCCTCTGATTCATGCGCGGGTCCCGGCCAGAGCCCAGGCAGTGGTTGGACGCCGGGCAGGGACTCCGAGTCCTTCCGTCCACAGGGCTGGGCAAGGCTCCCAGCAGCCGTGGAGCCCGTGCTGCTCTCATCGGCCTGGGTCGCGCAGCGTGTGGGCTGCCCGCTGCGCCTGAGACAGAGCCCCTCCCACGGGGGCTGCTGGGGCCGCCCCAGCGCTCTGCCCCCCGCCCCCAGGGCAGCCGCCACTCACCTTGAGGTCGGGGATCCCGTAGCCCTTCTTGAGGGTGATCTGGAAGACGTCCAGGGCGCTGATGAAGGCCGCCAGGCGCGAGAGGCTCTGCTTGCCGCTGCCGCCCACCCCCACCAGCAGGGCGTTCCCGCGGGGCGACTCCAGGATCCGGTTGATGCGGCAGATGTGCGCCACGGCGTCTTCGAACAGCACCTGGCGGGCGGAGAGGGGCCTGTCGCCCGCGCGGTGGCCCTGCTCTGCCCCGGCCCCGCAGCCCCCCCCCCGGGGGGGGCCTTTTGGGCATCAGCCAGCCTTAGACACCCCCACCCCCCGTCAGTGGTTTTACTGCCTGAGGTTTGCTAGCCACGGTTGACCGAGGTCCGAAAATATTGCATGGAAACTTCCAGAAACAAAGGGTTTGTAAATTTTCAATAATTTTATTCCAGGGCCAGCGCTGTGGGATAGCCAGTAAAGATGCCGCCTGCAGTGCCGGCATCCTATATGGGCACTGGTTCAAGTCCCGGCTGCTCCACTTCCGATCCAGCTCTCTGCTATGGCCTGGGAAAGCAGTAGAAGATGGCCCAAGTGCTTGGACCCCTGCAGCTGCATGGGAGACCAGGAGGAAGCTCCTGGCTTCGGATCGGCACAGCACCCGCCATTGCGGCCAATTGGAGAGTGAACCAGCTGATGGAAGACCTCTCTCTCTCTCTCTCCTCTGTGTAACTCTGACTCTCAAGTAAATAAATGGAGCTTTTAAAAAATGCCTATTCCAATACACCGAGTGGTTTTAATGAACTTCTCACGGTGCCCAGCTGATACATGAAGCTTCCTCATGGCACCGAGAGAACAGGTGGGACCCGGCGCCCCCTGGGGCGGGGGTGCACACGTGCGCCCTGGGGCGGGCGCCGGGGGCCGCCAGGGGCTCACCAGGTTCATGACGGCGTTGACCTCATTGTAGCTGTCCAGCACGTCCACCAGCAGCTTGTTCAGGTAAGCCACGTCCGTGACGGAGAAGTATTTGGATTCGCCAATCCCTTGGGCAAAGTGGCAGAAGATGTTTGGTCTGGCAAACAAGAGTTCATCGCCAAGCTCCTAGAGGGAAGAGCGAAGAGCCATGTTTCTCGCCGCCCTGGACTCATGGGGAGCTAACGCAGCCAGGCTGACCTGAGGGTCCCCAGGAGGCCAGGCCAAGGACCCCAGGGTTCCCAGCTGCAGGTGCCGTGGGCTCTGCACACCACCCAGCAAACCCCGCTGGTGCAAGGTTCAACCCCCGCCACATCATGATGTCTGAAAAAGGGACTCTGCCAGGAACACCGGGGACACACCCCCCGCAGAGCATGCTGGGAGCTCATCACGCCCTCAGCCTCCTCACTCAGGGACCTCCCGTGGCTCCCCCCGGGTGCGCCCAGGGGTCCTTCCACCAGGGCGGGGGTTGCGTCCCGGAGCCTCCCCGGCTCGCAGCGGGAGCTGTGCTTGACTCACGTCAAAGAACTTCTTGGTGGAAGCCATGGTGACCCTGCGCAGGGTGTCCTGGTCCTTCTCGTCCACCATCTTGTCACCGTACACGCGCTCCGCCTCGTGCAGCCAGAGGCGGACGAGGTCCAGGGGGCTTTTCAGGAGCTCTGCTGTGGAAAACAGGAGTCCCTGCCCCGCCCCGGGACGGCCGGGTCGGCGAGAGCTGCATCACCAGGGCGAGTCCAGCGCCCCCCAGGGGAGGGCGGCCACTCCCCCGGCCAGTGACCTGTCGGGCTGTTGGTACCGCGTCTGCTCGGGGCCTGGGAAGCCACAGCTCTCGGAGGTCCGACACAGCCGGGAGCCAGAGAGCGTGTGCTGAACACAAGGGGGAGTCTACCTCACAAGACAGGGCTGAGGGCTCCTCTAACAGCCTGGGGCCGGGGAGGGACAGGGAGGCCAGGCACAGCACAGCCGCAGGGCACCAGTGTGGGCTCCACGGCAAACCTGTCTGGGCCAAGCCCCGGCTTGGCCACGTGCTAGCCAAGTCCGGCAGGTGCACCCTGGGGCTCCGTTTGCCTGGCCAGGGCCCTGGGGACACAGCGGCCACAGGACAGACCCTGCCTCTGCGGGCTTCACACTGCAGCGGGAAGAACCACCAGGCCAACAAGTCAGCGGGCACTCGCCCAGTGCGTGTGCTGTCGGCGGCTGAACACAGCGCGGACAAAGGGGCCGTGAGGACGCACGGGCCTCTGTGAGAGCCTGCCGTCTGAGCCGGCTCGTAAGGCGGGGGGGAGGGGAGACGGGCAAACTGCGGGCTCCGACCTCCGTGTTGTTTGGAGGAGAAAATGGCAGCGTAAGGGGCCAAGGCCAGCGCTTCGCTCAGGTGAGCAGTCAGCGGCGGGGAGCAGCACCGCGTCCACCATCACCATCACCGTCACCATCACCGTCACTGTCACCATCCATCACCATCACCATCACCACCATCACTGTCACCGTCACCATCACCATCATCATCATCACCATCACCATCACCATCCATCACCGTCACCGTCACCGTCACCATCACCATCACCACCATCATCATCATCACCATCACCATCCATCACCATCACCGTCACTGTCACCATCACCACCACCATCACCGTCACCATCACCATCACCATCATCACCATCACCATCCATCACTGTCACCATCACCGTCACCATCATCACCACCATCACCATCATCATCATCACCATCACCATCCATCACCATCACCGTCACCGTCACCATCCATCACCATCACCATCACCATCACCATCCATCACCGTCACCGTCACCATCACCGTCACCATCACCATCACCGTCACTGTCACCATCACCACCGTCACCATCACCATCACTGTCACCATCACCATCACTGTCACCATCACCGTCACCATCATCACCACCATCACCATCACCACCGTCACCATCACCATCACCGTCACCATCACCACCACCATCACCACCACCGTCACCACCATCACCATCACCACCACCACCACGCCCCCGCCGTCTCCAGCGCACAGCCGCCTTGGCTCTCTCCCGAGTGCAGCGGGGGACGCGAGCGCCTTTGCGTCAGGGGCTGGGCCGCAGCCGCCGGAGCAGTACCTGGAAGATGTTGGAGAGGTCCCGGAGGTTGAAGACGTAGTGGAATCTGATGGCCGTGGGCAGGAACGTCGTCGTAACTTTCTGGTGCAGGGCTGGCGGAGGACACAGACCCACGGGTCCTCACCTGCCCTGGGCGGCCGCAGGAGCCGAGCTTAAAGCTTCCACAGGACCAGGAGGTGGCGCCCCCCCACCAGGAGCAGGTGTCTCCCACGGGAGGGGGGAGGGTGCGGCCAGCCCGCTCACCCAGGGCCGCGGCCACCAGCTGGCTGCCCATCCTCTGGACCACTGGGGAGACCGAGCGGAAGGACAAGTGCTGTGTCAGGATGGTGCTGTAGATGGTGGTGAGGGCCTCCTGGCCGGGGAAGCTCACAGCAAACACGCAGAAGTGGCGCTGCCCGGAGCGGGCGTGAGCCGCGTCAGGCAGGTGCCGGGACCAGCCTGAGGCCGGCCCCCACCCCCACCCTCACCCGCACCCCCACCCTCACCCCTACCCGGACCCACGGTCAGGTTCATGTGTGCATGGTCAGAGAGGGCAGAGTTAGTCCCCGTGCCTCGCATTGGTTAATTCGAATAAACTTTAAATTGCCTTCAACACTGATCGTACTGACTCACACGGACAACAGAACCAAAAGCCAAGTCTGTTTCGGTGGAAAAAGTTGTGGCATCCAAGCATCCTTTTTCCAGAATACGCATCTGCTGATTTTTTGCAGACCCCGCGTACACATGGATGTCCAATTGTGGTCCCACGACCGCCCATTCTGCGTTAGCAGGAAGGCAGGACCCGGGGCTGGAGCCGGGACTTGAACCCGGGACGTCCGGCTCACCTGCAGCCTGGGGTCGATGGTGAAGGAGCCCGCGGTGGGGTTCATGCAGGCCACGTACTGACAGTTGTGGACGTCCTTGAGCGTCAGCTTCTGCCTGTCGTACCTGTGCGAGGGAGGCGGGCGCTCAGGCCGTGCCCCCCACCTGGAGGGGCCCCCAGGAGCGCCCCCCCCTCCCCGGGGCGTGGAGGAGCTGAGGAATCGCTGAGGTCACTTCCTGCTCGCCAGAGTGAGCTGGAGGAGGCCCGGGAGGGGCGCCAGCTCCCTCCTGGAATGGGGCTCAGCCAGGGGCTTCCCTATGGCCCTGCATCCCCCCCCCCCCCCGAGCCGTGGGTTCCTGGGACGGCCCAGGGCCCAGGGACCGACCCCACACAGCACGTGGCGGGGCCGGCATGCTCTCGGGGCGGGGGGTGCTTGGCGGTCTGATCCCTGACGGACACCACTGGTCAACACCGAGTGACTTCCCTGGCGTCCGGGCGCTGGCTGAGCCTCCGGGGGCTCCCGTTGACGGAAGGATACAGAGTTCGTGAGAGTTTTTTGCTTTTGCTGCCTGACGGGGTTTTCCTATTATGCATTTTTAAGTGTCTTTTGGAAGCTTTTTTATTTATTTCAAAGGCGGGGGAGGGGAGAAAGAGAGAGGGAGAGAGGGAATCTTCCATCTGCTGCTTTACTCCCCAGACGGCCGCAACAGCTGGGCCAGGGCCAGGCCGAAGCCAGGAGCTCCGTCCTGGTGTCCTACGTGAGTGGCCGGGCCCCAAGCACTTGGGCCGTCTTCTGCTGCCTTCCCAGACGCCTTAGCAGGGAGCTGGATCGGTACTGGAGCAACCGGCCCCTGATACGGGACGCTGGCATCGCAAGAGGTGGCTCAGCCCAGCGCCGCGCCGCCAGCCCCTCTGCCTTTTCCTCCGCTGGGGTTTGCTGCCTCCTGTTGGCCTGCGGGGATTCTCTCTGGGTTCCGAGTGCAAATCCACGGTCAGCTGCGCACGCGGCGAGCAACCCTCCCGTTCGCCAGCTCTCTGCCGCCGGTCCGCGGGTCTCCACCCTGACCTACACCGTCGTTGACCAACGTTTTGCCTTCGGTTCATGCTCTGGAAACTTCTGTTTGAGACGCACCTGTCCTCCAGCCACGGGGCTGTTCTCGTCCATGGTTTTGTTTTTTGTTTTTCTTTTTAAGATTTGTTTATTTGAAAGTCAGAGTTGCAGAAAGAGAGACAGTTCTTCCGTCTGCTGGTTCATGACAGCCGCAATGGCCAGGCAGAAGCCAGGGGCTTCCTCTGGGTCTCCCACATGGGTGCAGGGGCCCAAGGACTTGGGTCATCTTCCACTGCTTTCCCAGGCCACAGCAGGGAGCTGGATCGGAAGTGGAGCAGCTGGGACTTGAACTGGTGCCCCTACGGGATGCTGGCGCCACAGAAGGTGGCTTCACCTGTTGTGCCACAGTGCCGGCCCCGCCTCCGTTTCCTTCCATAATTCCTAGGTCACCTCTGGCCCACGGTCTGTGTGCCAGCTGCGCCCTGGGCACCTCTCCTTACCGACAGCCGGCCACCCTCGCTGGGGGTTCTGGAGGGATCTGCACACCGGAGTCTCCTTCAGCCGCCTCCCCAGGACTTCAGGGAGGGAACGCAGGGCTCGCGCGTGCGGCGTGGAGGTCCCTCTTGGGAACAGGCCACGGAAGTCTCGGCAAGTTTCCCACGGGCAGGTGAACCCCAGGGACATCAAGATTCAGAAGGGGCTGTGGGGGAGCCGGGGCAGCCTCCTAGGGGAGCCACCGGGGGCGGGGTCTCTGCGCCTCCAGCCTACACCTGTACATTGTGTTCATGTGCACGGCTCTCCAGGCCCCCTGGGAGCGCAGCCCCACGCCCCTGCCCTGTTCACAGCCCACCGCGCCTGGAGCAGTGAATCAGGGCCGTGCAGGGGGGCGGAGGCAGGGACGGGGCGGACGGCTCTGCCCCGGACGCCCGCTCTGGCTGTTCCTGGAGCTGAGACCCAGCCCCGCGCCTCCGTTTCCGGGCCTCCGGTCCCAGGGATCCTGGCGCGGCCCGACTGCTCGCTTGTTTCACACGGGGGCTGCACGGAATGTTCTGAGCTTTCCGGGCTGCAAACCTGAAGCTGCAACCTGGGCTTCCCGGTGCCCCTGGGAGAACGCCGCTCTGTCCAGCCGCCCGGGCTCTCAGGCTCCTACCACATCCGCCTCCTTCGCTCGCGCCACGTGTCACACCCCTCCTGCCACAGGGCCTTTGCACGGGGCCCTCTCTGCCCAGCACGCCTGACCCCAGAGGTCCCCTGGCCAGCCCTGACAGCCTCCACTCCCAGCTGCCCCACGGCCTCCCCAGGATACATCCAGCTGGGCATTTTCCCTGGGAGCTCGCCCCTCCCTCTAACCACACCCCCTCACTCCAGGGCACAGACACATCACTGGCTGGGGGCCATCGGTCTGTCCCCCAGCCCACTGGGGGCTCCAGGCCACAGCAGCTGGCCTGGTTGCACTGCTAGGCAAGGCGAGGAGACCTCAATGTGACATCTCCCGTGTCCTGGGCATGCCCCCACGGCCCTGCAGCCCCGCCTCTCCGCCCCGGCCCCGCCCCACAGCCGCCTCACCAGTGCCCGTGGTCCATGTGCTGCCGGATGAGGGTGTGCGGGGCCACCGTCCCGTACTTGTCCACCTCGGGCATGTTCATGTCGTCAATGAAGTAGATGAGCTTCTTGGTGCCGGGGGGCCCGTAGTTCCTCCCTGACTTCTTCTCCAGCGGCTTCTCCAGCACCCCTGCAGAGGGCAGAGGCTCGGCTGCACCCAAGGGAGGGGGTGGGGGTCTCCGGCACCTTGGGGGGGCGGGGGTCTCCAGCACCCCTGCAGAGGGCAGAGGCTCGGCTGTACCTGACGGAGGGGGTGGGGGTCTCCGGCACCCCGAGGGAGGGGGTGGGGGTCTCCAGGACCCCTGCAGAGGGCAGAGGCTCAGCTGCACCCAATGGAGGGGGCGGGGGTCTCCGGCACCCCGAGGGAGGGGGTGGGGGTCTCCGGCACCTTGGGTGGGCGAGGGTCTCCAGCACCCCGAGAGAGGGGGTGGGGGTCTCCGGCACCCCAAGGGAGGGGGCGGGGGTCTCCAGCACCCCTGCAGAGGGCAGAGGCTCAGCTGCACCCGACGGAGGGGGTGGGGGTCTCCGGCACCCCGAGGGAGGGGGCGGGGGTCTCCAGCACCCCTGCAGAGGGCAGAGGCTCGGCTGCACCCAATGGAGGGGGCAGGGGTGGGGCCTGGACCCTCCCCGCTGCCCCAGGACGGGAGGCTGTGGCCGGGCAGGACTCAGTGGACCCAGGGCCCAGGGAGCGTAAATGGAGCTGTTGGAGGCAAAGGTGGGAAGAGGGAGGCTCCCGTGGGACCCGCCCGCTCCACCAGGTGGCTGGGCACACGGGGCAGGGGTCCTGGCTACCACCCAGGTGCCTCCCTTGGGGGAAAGGCCGGTGGCTGCGGGGCCCTCCGCGCACCCTGCAGCATGGCCGAGGTGGTGTAGAAGTTGAAGGGCACGGCCTGCACCAGGTAGTCGTCGGTGCTCAGGCTGTCCAGCTTGTCGCCCATCAGCACCGACTTGCCTGTGCCCGCGTTGCCCACCAGCATCACCGGCCACGACTTCTCCATGAGCAGGTCCATGAAGTAGCGGATGCGCGTGGTCTCCGTGGTGTGCACCAGGGAGGCCTGGGGGAGGGGTCGGCAGGTCTGGAGGGCTGTAGCGCGCAGGGGCGGCCCCAGCGCCCAGGACAGCCGTGCAGACCTGCAGCGGGACGTCGGGGTCCAGCTCGAAGGTGGGCACCTTGTCCGTCCACGGCAGGAACTTCTTGGTGTCGGGGTCGATGTAGTAGTCGAAGACGGTCCCCTGCGAGGGGAACTTGATGGTCTTGAACTCGTTGATCCACCACCTGCTGAACTCCACCCGGTAATCCACAAGCTGTGAGAGACACGGCCGGCAGGGGGCTTCACCACGGGGGCGCCCGGAGAGCGGGGTGGGAGGGGGAGCCGGGTCCCCGCCGCCCCGCACCTGGTCCTGGAACATGGCGCCGCCGAAGGCCCAGAGGCAGGCGAACACGAAGTAGAGCTCGTACAGCTCCTTGGAGGAGTCGGGCGGCGCCGTCTTCTCCGTGAGCAGGCACTCGAGCAGGTACAGGATCGTCTGGATCACCGTGATCTCGGGCACCGGCGTGATCTTCTTGAACCCGAAGCGCAGCTTGTCCAGGCAGGTGGGCAGGTACTTGTCGAAGAGGATCATCAGGTTGGCTTTCTCCGACTGCACCTTGCGCCGCTCGATCCAGCTGCTCACCACCCTGGGCGGGGCAGGGGGCAGGGGTGGCGGCGGCTGCTGCCTTGGGTCTGCCTGGCGCCCCCCCCCCCCCGACCAGGTCCCCCACGTGGTTCTGGCAGGGTGGCCGCCTGGGTGGCGCTGGGTCCACGAGGAGCGGACTGGACCGGAAGTGGAGCAGCCGGGACACGAGCCAGAGCCTGTGTGGATGCCGGTGTCACAGGCGCTGGCCTTACCCACTGTGCCACAGATCTGGTCCCCCCAAACGAGGGACTTGGATGGCAGCCCATGTGGCTCAGGCTTCCTTGGGGAGGTTTTATGCATCTATTTAAAGAATTTTCTATTTGAGGCCTATACCCGCTGTCTTTGGTCAAGGTTGATGGAATTCAAAAGGTTTCACCGACCCCAGGAACCAGGAAAACCGCTCTCGGCAGGGCTCAGAAGCCTGGCCAGGGCCCCGCCCCGCAGAGCTGGCCGGTGTCTGTGCCCCGGGGCCCACGCCACGCTCACACTGCGCCTGCGCTGAAACAGAGCCTCGCTCCCTCCGCCGGCTTCGGGAACGGCCCTCCCTCTCAGCCAGCTCTCCCTCCTGGCTCCCGGGGCCCCATGAGTGGGTGTCCCTGGGAGAGAGCGTCTCGCAGAGCCCCGTGGCGTCTGACCCAGTGCCGGCGGGAGGAAAAGGAGGCCGGAGAGGGAGGCTGATTGGCCCAAAGCCGCAGCACGCGCAGGGTGGGCTCTGAGCGTGGAACCTCACGTGCACCCCTCGGGTCCCTAGAAACGTGGGCTCTCGTCTGGGACGCCCCCTCCTGCTTGGCCAGCAGCCCCAGCCTCAGCCCTCTGGAAGACTTTCCGTCCGTGGCCGGGAGAGCCCCTCTCCCAGCGGCACATGGGGCACTCAGGGTGCTGAGCACACGTGTGTCACAGTGCCGGGCGACGGCTGACTCCTGTCCTCTCGGCATTGCGGCTGCAGCGCCCAGCGAGGGCCCGGCGTGCGCTGTTTATCACAGGCACGGACGGACAAGCCAAGGCGCGGCTCTGAGGTCTGCCGCGGGCCTGGTCTTCCCCCACCCCACTCTGGGACAGCAAGCCCCAGCCGCACTCACGGGTTCCAGCCCAGGTCGGCGGGGTTGATGTAGAGGATGCCGGCCCTCGAGACGGTGGCCGGGGTGGCCGTCCTCAGGTGGCTGATCTCGAACACGAGCCTCATGGTGCGGTTCAAGGGGATACGCTCGTTGCTGGCCAAGGTGAGCACCTGGGGGGAGCCCGGGGGTGGGGAGCTGTCAGCATCAGGGGCTCCCAGAGGCCTCATGGGAGGGGGCTCACTCCTGGAAGTGCCGGGGAGCAGCTTCCCCAGCCCCCGGCCCCAGTGCACCCTGGGACACAGAGTGACTTCCGGCCGGGACCCACTGCTCTGACATTGAACTTGCTTTTATAAACCCTCACCCTTCCCTCAACCCGGAAATCCTCATCCTCCTCGAACCCTGATCAAGAATCAACTTCTTAATCCTCTTCTAGACAATTACGATGCCGTCTTGGCCCTCCAGGACCCGGGCTGTGCCACCGTGTACGTGGGGGCTTTCTTTACCCTTACCCCACGCGGCTGCCCCAGAACGCACAGGACGGGGCTGGGCCGTCCTGCGTCACCTGCGGGAAACCTCTGTGACTGGCTGCCTCCCGCGTGGGTTCCCCCTGCCCTCCCTCCCCGTGACTGGGGTCTGCCCAGCGTCTGGGGGGGGGGTGGGCATTGGGGCTGCGGTTAGGACGCTGCCTGGGGCCCTGCACCCCACATCGGGAGCCTTATTCAGTCCAGCTTCCCGCTAACACACACCCTGGGAGGCAGCCGTGACGGCCCGAGTGCTTGGGCCCCTGCACCCAGTGGGAGACCTGGATGGAGCTCCTGGCTCCAGCCTGGCCCAGCCCTGGCGGTTGTGGGCACTGGGGGAGTGACCCAGCAGATGGGTGAATATTGCTCTCGTGCTCTGCCTTTTAGGGAGATCCCCTGGGAGCCCGCGAACCTTATTGTCATCCATGACGGTGTTGAGGGACTCGATCCACATGGGGTCTATGTCCCCGTCCAGGACAATCCACTTGGGGCCGTCGTGTGTGATGTTGGCCAGGTCTCGCATGATGGTGGAGAACAGGCCTGGGAGGAGCAGGCGGTGTCACGGGGGCCAGGTCCCCCACAGCGCTGGGGGCGGGGGACACTCTCCTGTCACCTCCTGGGCCCGCCTGGAGGAGGCCTGTGCCTACGTCAGGGGGACCAAGAGCCCTCAGGGCAGGAGGTCGGGGACTGAGCTCTCTCCCTCCTCCTGGCCCCTGGGGGCTCTTTCCACAACCTTGCCTCGACTCCTGCCCTGTGGCTCTGTCTGGCTCGCTTCCCGGATGCCCCACGCCCGCACACCCGGCACAGCCCCTCTTTGCTTGCTCTGCAAAGCTCCGCTGGGCGTCTTCAGTGTTGTATCAGGCCCCGCCCGGGGCCAGCTGAAGCCTCCGACCCTGCAGACGGCTCCATGGAGAGAGCGCGTCACAGGGAAAGGCTGACCCAGGGAGAGGGACGAGCGGGCAGAGCCCTGCCCTGCGCCCGGCCGAGGCCGCCCCACAGGAGCAGCGTCAGGACCCGCCCCGCCAGGCCCGTCCTCCAGCATCCTGAGCTTTTCAAAGCCCAGGCCTGAGCAAGCCCCTTCCCTCGCCGGGAGCTGGCTGGTGAAGGGGTGGCCCACACACAGCCGCTCCTGCCCTGGCCCCGTGTGCCTGTGCTGCCTCGCCTGCAGATGACCCCGGGATCCCTGTGTGGTGCCATCATTATGCACCGCCTGTTTGCCTGCCCCCCACCCCCAGCTCAACCACGAGTCCTCGTGTTCTCTGGAGCCTGGGTGTCAGGAATGCGAGCACACTGAGCGCAGCAGCCAAAGGTGCAGCCCTGGGGCCACGGTGACCAGCAGGTGCAGCCCTGGGGCCACGGTGACCAGCAGGTGCGGCCCTGGGGCCACGGTGACCAGCAGGTGCAGCCCTGGGGTCATGGTGACCAGCAAGCGTGGCCCTGCGGCCATGGTGACCAGCAGGTGCGGCGCCTGGGGTCATGGTGACCAGCAGGTGCGGCCCTGAGGCCACAGTGACTAGCAGGTGTGGCCCTTGCTACCATGGCGACCAGCAGGTGCAGCCCCTGCAGCCAGCCTGGGCCCCCCGGCCCCCACCCCGGTACCGTCTTTCCACTCCCGGGTGGCTGGGTTGATGATGCCGAAGAGCTCGTCACAGGTGACGGCCTTGGGGTCCAGGTCGATGGCCACCGGCTTCCTCTTCAGGTTTTGGTAGGTCTTGTTGAGGGACCTGAGGACCTGGCACAGGGGTCCCCGTGTGACTCCACGTCCCGAGCACTCGCCCCAGGCCCCTCAGGGAGCACAGCGGGGCACCTGTCTGACCTCGCGAGACCCGGGATGGCTCGTGGGGGGCCCCACATGTCGGCGGAGACCGACCATGCGCAGGACACGGGGCTCAGCGGCTGGCTGTGCCGAGGTCTGGAAAGATCCGCCCCTCGAGCTTCTTCCTCACTGGACAGGTGACCCAGCTCACGGGAAAGCGTGGTGGGGAATCCCACCCACCATCCGCCACCTGGACCGGGTGAGTTCAGGGCCTGGGAGGAGACCTCGTGTGTGTCCCAAGGGGCCTTCAGAATGGTCACAGGCAATGCTCATCGTGAGAGCGATGTGCGGATTTCAAGATGTGTTTGCACCAAAATAAGCTCATCTTCCACCTCCATTATTCCAGGGACTTTTGGAAGAACCCTCGTGCACATTCACTTCTAGAAACTTGGGTTTGGGGCCAGCGCTGTGGCACAGCGGGTAAAGCTGGTGCTATGGGGTAGCTGGCAAAGCTGCCACCTGCAGTGCTGGCATCCCATGTGGTCGCCGGTTCAAGTCTCGGCTGCTCTACTTCTGATCCAGCTCTCTATTATGGCCTGGGAAAGCAGTAAAAGATGGTCCAAGCACCCTACACCTGCATGGGAGACCCAGAAGAGGCTCCTGGCTCCTGGCTTTGGATTGGCCCAGCTCTGACCATTGTGGCCATTTGAGGAATGAACCAGCGGATGGAAGACCTCTCTCCTATCTCTCTCTGTAACTCTTTCAAATCAATCATTATTATTAATTTTTTTAAAGAAACCTGAGTTCGCACAGTTTCTGTCTTTTACAAAGAACTTGCTGGGAGCTTCCACTGCTTGCTCTGTCGTGGGAAGGGTCTTTGACGACCGTGTCAGGCCCAAGCTCAGTGCTCGGCTGGTGTACAACTCCCCAGTGCTGGTGGACGCCAGGCAGGGGGGTGGGGGCCTCGGGGAGGGAGGTGATGGACAGGTGTGCAGGGGAGGCGGGAGGAAGGCCTCACCCGTGGGACCAGGACCTGTGGCCGCCCTCCCGTTCCCGACACCTTCTGGGCTGGGGGCACTCCCAGGATGCACTGGGTGGAGTCCATGGTGTGGGCCAGGGGAAGGCCCCCCAGGCCACCCCGCCGATGCGCGTACCTGGGACTTGCCGCTGCCCGCGTTGCCAATGACGAACACCGAGTGCCGCACCTGTAGCAGCTCCTCCAGCTGCACCACCTTCAGCACGAAGCTGTCCTCGGCCTGCAGCCGGAGCTCCACCACACTCTGCTTGATGACCTGGCCAGGCACAGACAGGCCGTCCTGGTCTGCCCGCACAGGGGAGGTGGTCTGTGCCCCGCCCCGTGTGACCTCTGCTTGATGACCTGGTCAGGCACAGACAGGCCGTCCTGGTCCGCCCGCACAGGGGAGGTGGTCTGCGCCCCGCCCCGTGTGACCTCTGCTTGATGACCTGGCCAGGCACAGACAGGCCGTCCTGGTCTGCCTGCACAGGGGAGGTGGTCTGTGCCCCGCCCCGTGTGACCTCTGGAGGGGCGGGGTCAGCGGCTGCACCCTTGGCCGCCTTAGCCCCAGGCCAGGTGGCCCCCAGCGTGGAAGGGGCAGGGCTGGCCAGGGTGAGAGAGGCAGCCGGTGGCTCCAGGGGGTTTCTGGCAGTGTGACCCTCGCGCCCCCCCGCCCCCGGCGCTGGGGAACGGCTACCTTCTCGAAGTTGAGGTCTCGCTTCCGAGGCACGTCCAGTGCCGGGAAGAGGTCCCCGATTAGCCCCATGAACACCGGGAGGTCGTCGGTCACGATCTTGGGGATGTTGAAGTCCCGCAGCGCCCGCATGAGCACCTGGTCCTCGGCGCGCGTGGGGTCCCCCCTCTTCAGGGAGCCGGCCACCACCAGCACGGACTTGATGGCCCGCAGCCCCCAGTCGTAGTGGTCCTGCGGGCCGTGGGGGCGGCCGTCGGTTCGCCTTCCAGGGGCTCAGGCGGAACCGCCCTCCCCAGCCCCGCTCGCCCGCACTGGCGCGCACCTGCTTCGAGAGCAGCTCCTTGCACAAGGTGTAGAGCGTGATGAACTTCCGGGCCAGCAGGCGGGCTTCTAGAAAGCCCTCGGCCACCAGCATGATCTCGCAGATCAGCTCAAAGTCAGGGACCACCATCGCGCAGGGCCTGGGGACATCGAGGTGGCCTGGCTTTTTCCTCTCCCCCACACCCCCACCTGGCCCTCTCCACCGAGCGGCGGGGTGCACCCCTCACCTGCTGGCTTCTGGGGCTTGGAGCCAGGTGCCCAGCCCACCCTACCCACCTCCGAGCCTGACGCTTCCTCGGCTCCACCCGGCCCTCCGTGCACCAGGGAGCAGGTGAATTCTCGCACAGGGACCTCTGGCCCTCGCCGGCCTGCCACCCCCATCTCGCCCTGCGCTGGCTCCTGGGCCCTGGGCCCCGCACCTGAACAAGGCCTTCAGGTTCTCGGGCAGCTCGGTGCGTCCGGCGTAGCCGGGGTTCATGGTGATGAAGATGCCGACGGTGGGAATGAGGCTGATCGTCTCTCCCAGGAAGTTGAATGTTTTCTTCTTGGCTCGGATGGCGTCCTGGACACACTTCACCTGCGCAGCAGGCACACGGACGTGTCGGCGGGGACAGCGCCGGGGCCTGGGGGCGTCCACGTCCCGGTGTGCGGCTGAGGACTCCCGGGGTGCCCCCAGCTTCTTGAACACCAAGCCTTGTCCTCCTGAGACGGCTGTCGGCGCACACGCGGTTGTGAGAGGTGACGCAGGGGAGACCCTGGGTGGCCTGCAGCCCGCGACCCCACCCTGACACCGTGCACCACCGTGGTGTGGAATCGCAGCCGGGGCCTGGCACCGACGCGGCCCAGCCTCTCCTTGACCCCTGGCAGCCGCAGTTCTGCTGTCCCTGCCTGTGATTCTGTTGCGTCCCGAGGGGTGCTGCAGGGCGGTGGCACGCGCTCCCCGAGCTGGGCTTTCCCATGCGGCAGGCTCCGGAGGGGCGCAGGCTCCTCGCCAGGCGGAGGGGCCCTGTTGCCACAGTCCCTTCTCTGGCGAAGGCCCAGCCGAGGGTCTCCTGTGAGGCCAGATCTACACCCGCAGAGACCTAGCCTGCCTTTGGGTCTGAGCAAACCGCAGAAGGTGCTGCACGTCTCCAGGACACCTCCTGAGGGCGCCCGAGACTCAGGGAGGAGACCTCAGAGTTGGTCTGCGGTGATGCAGGAGCTGGGGCTGGGGGGGCACTTGGAATCCTGCACTACCACCCCCCCCAAGCCTCCCCTAGGGCTCTGAGTCCACAAACATTCAGCGTCTAAAATGCGGTGCCTAGAAATTCTGGGGGTTCGCTCGCTGAGTTTGAGGTGGGGCAGCGACTCTGTGGACGTTCCTGGGGCCAGGGAGAGGGGCCCCGGCTGCAGACGGCGCTGGCCGCACGGGGCGGGGGCGAGTTGGCCACCCACCGCAGCCTCTGCCTAACTGGGCTCCAGCCCTGGACGGGCGATTGAAGGCGGAGGGAGGGGCACACAGAGGGCGAAGCTGGCCGCATCGCCCCATGCCTCCCCAGGAAGCCCGCCGTCATCCCCGGTCCCAGATCAGCACCAAGCAGGCTGTGGTCTCCGGCAGCCCTGCTGGCTCCCCACGTCTGCCCCCCTGCAGCTGTGGGGGTGAGGGAGAGGAGGGGAGGGCGGTGACGGCAACACCATCCACACCCTGACTTATTTTCCTGTTTGAATCTCAAGGTCGACCCTTGACCTCGAGGAGAACCCAGAGGTTCCTGATAACAGCAGGTGTCAATGTTGGCAGAACCCCGCCCCCGCCCTGCCCCCCCCCCCCGGCAGGCTTCAACACAGCTCCACGGATCCCCCATCCATGTGTGGTGACATGTGTGCTACGGCTCCCGGGGGTCCGACCAGGCTGTGGGACCCCCGAGCCCAGGGCAGGGCCTCCCCCTTCTCTGAGCCCTGCAGCTCCGAGGGGCCACGTGTGGGCAGAGCGGGGCCTCCGCCTACCTGCACAGCGATCACAGACAGGACTTCCACCGAGATGCGGTTAAACTCGTCAAAGCAGCCCCAGGCTCCGGTCTGGGCCAGGCCCTTGTAGATGTTTCCACAGGACTGGAAGGCGTGAGATCAGGGAGGAGCCGGTCAGAGGAGGGGAGAGGGGGCGGCCGGCCAGCAGTGGCCTCCCTGCCTGCATGGCCGTGGCTCCCAGCTGAGGGGCGGCTGTGGAAGCTCCCTTCCTGGAGACGGTCCACCCGGCACAGTGCTGGTTCCAGAGGAGCCGCCCAGGGCCCCAGGGAGACTTCCTGCAGGTCCCCGACAGGCACGCAGACAGGGCATCTGCTAGACACCAGCGTCCCTCGTTCCCTGAGCCCCGCTCTTTGGATGCACGCGGGGGTGGGGCAGAGGGGGGGAGCGGGGGTTGGGGAGCTTGGCTGCTGGACAGCCCCCAGCTGGGCAGTCGGGATCCTTCACCGCTCACGTGTGGGGTCCTGGGGGCACCTGAACCCCCCTGGGGGCTGTGCCTGGGGTTTCTCTGCTCTAAACCCCAGGGGCGGGTGGGCTGTCGGCCTTGATGGGGGGCCGGGTAGCAGGCCCAGGATGGGGCCTCTGCACTGTGGGGTGCGGACACAGGAGGGAGAGGGGCCCCCTGCAGGTCCAGGTCCTGACCCCAGTGGCCCCGCCCTCCCTCCTGCTCCCTCCCCCTGCCCACCTGGGTGCTGCCCTCACCCCACAGTGCCCACTTCGGTCCGGAGGCCCCATCGCTGGGCAGTCTTAGGACGAGGCTGAGAGCGCCTCCCCGGGCCAGGGCCAGACGTCTGGGGTTCGTCTGTCAGCCCTGGGGCCTCTTCCAGCAAGACCCCGGCAGAGTCACCCTCTGGGAGCGGGGACCTTCACACGGGCCCAGCGTTCTTCTGTCGCAAGAGTGCCCCACGGGACCCATGTGGGGGCCTCCGGCCCCGCCCCCAGGCTCGGCCGCATACCTTGTAGTCCATCTGCTCCGAGCAGTTGAAGACGTACACCATGGTGCCCAGGGCCCGGCCCAGGTCCTTGGTGGTCTCGGTCTTGCCGGTGCCCGCGGGGCCTGCGGGGGCCCCGCCCATGATCAGGTGGAGGGACTGGGTCAGTGTGATGTAGCACCTGCAAGGGGCGTTGGGTCACCGGGGGCTGGGACCCCTCCCCCCGCCCCCCCTTCCTGTGCTGCCCGTGGGATCACCACACCTGCCGGCCTTGGGGGCGTGAGTTGGGAGGAGGCAGGAAGGACTTCGGAGGGGACAGGGACAAACAGCACGGGCGTGGCCGCTGGGGCCTTCGGGGCGGCGGGCCCTGCTAACGCGCCTGTAACAGCCGTGACGGCGGCAGCCTGGCCGACGAGGGTTTGCTGGGAGGCGCTGCTGGTCTGAGCCAGTGAATAAATTCACTCAACGCTCCCCACCACCACCCTCGCTTTGCAGGCCCTCAGGGAGGTGAAGTGACCGTCCCCCGGCCACACAGCTAGTGTCGGGACGAGGACCCGGGGCCCAAGGCCAGCACGCGGCACGGCCTGGCGTGGACATGGTTGCCTGACCCGAATGCTGGCTCCTGTCATCCCTCAGCAGCCAAGGGTCGGGTCCCGCAGGGGCCGTGTGGGGCAGGTGGCCCTCACCTGTCTGTGAGCGGGGTGATGACCAGCCGCGGGGTGTTGCCCAGGTACTCGTAGGAGTACTGGATCTGGGCGTCACAGATGTTGGCGAAACAGTGCCTCTTCTCCTCGTCCCAGCGATGCCGGAGCTGGGACTGCCAGGTGAACGCCTGGGAGCTCTCCACCTGCGGAGCCCGGGCCTCCGAGTCAGGGCAGTGGGGGGCTGAAGAGCCACGCCCAACCCGGGAAGGCCAGCCCGCCCCAGGCCCACCGCCGCAGGCCTCCAGGGACTCTCCCTGGCCCTTCTTCCCCTCCAGCACCCACACCCAAGCATGGGGCTGCCCCGGCGGAACCTCACTGGAGAGCGGCGGCTCCTGCTTCCGGTTGCTGTGTGTTAGTTACCGGGGTGGGGCATCGGAGAGGGACTGGGGGTTTGGGGGGTGGCGCCGGCGGCCCGAGCATCTCCACCCCAGGAAGAGGGAAACACAGGGGCTGGAGCTGCCGGACCCACGGCCGCAGACCGCCGACCCCAGCGCTTTCCCCGGGCCGGCAGCACCCGTGCCTTGGCGGTGATCATCTTGGCCACCACGTCCCGGGCATGCACATCAATGGTGCAGACGGTCATGATCTTCATCCTGTCGCCGGCGTTGAGGTTTCCGATGAGCAGGGTGATGAGCGCGTTCAGCTGGCTGATCTGGGGCGACAGGAACCTGTGCAGAGACCCCGCGCGGCACCGGCCACGGGCTCGGCGCGCTCCGGGCTCGGCGCTGGGGCTGTGTGGGTCTTCGGGGAAGACCACCGCGCTCAAATTTGCCTCAATGAGGGGCAGGAGTTCTGCATGCCCTCCCCCACGCGCTGGGGTGGGCTCCGCTGTGGTCCAGATGGAGCCCACGGAGCTGCTGAAAATGAAGCCACGGAGGAATTTGGACAGCAGGAGGAGGGGATGAAAGCCGAGTGGAAACTGCCGATCGGTTTACTTTTACTCACGCCCGGTTACACCCACACAGAAAGGCCAGGCGGCCACGTGAAACACCGACAGGGTCCTGGCCTGGTGGCGGGGGTCTCAGCTAACTATCCCCTCTGCTGTTTCTTTCTTTTTTTTCTTTTTTTCTTTTTTTATTTTTGACAGAGTGGACAGTGAGAGAGAGAGAGAGACAGAGAGAAAGGTCTTCCTTCCGTTGGTTCACCCTCCAATGGCCGCTGCGGCCAGTGCACCGCGCTGATCCGAAGCCAGGAGCCAGGTGCTTCTCCTGGTCTCCCATGCGGGTGCAGGGCCCAAGCACTTGGGCCATCCTCCACTGCACTCCCGGGCCACAGCAGAGAGCTGGACAGGAAGAGGAACGACCTGGACAGAATCCAGCGCCCCGACCGGGACTAGAACCCGGGGTGCTGGCACCGCAGGCGGAGGATTAGCCTAGTGAGCCGCGGCGCCAGCCCCCTCTGCTGTTTCAACAAGTCACCTCTCATTTCTAAACTTCTGAGGAAGAATCTCCTTGGAGACCTGGCGGACGGCAGCATCTGATGACGCGTGACAGCTCTGAACCCCCAGGGCCACCACACACGCGGCCGCCCCCGGGAACACGCACCTGCTTTTTGTTGTAGTCCTTGATGGCGTTCTCATACCCCTCCTCCAGCCTCGCGAACGCCATGCCCACCTCCGTGGTCCACCAGATCTGTGTGCACGTGAGCGCCACCTGCAGGCAGGGCGCCCTGGTTCACCGCTGCCCACACCACCAGGTGTGCAACCTGCGGCCCCACCCCGCCCGTCCGCACGCCTGCGCACCCCTGACCTGGGCCGGGTAATCGAAGATCCACTGCTCCCTCGGCTTCTCCTCGTACGTCACCACGGCCTCGGGGATCTCGTGGCGCAGCGTGGCACACATGCGGTCTAGTACGCGGTTCAGCCAGACTTCCACCTGGGGACGGGAGTGGCTTGGACCACACGGGGTCACGGGCACAGCTGGCTCCAGGGACTTGCTTGGTCGCTGGTGCCCGTGGTCCGGCGGGGAGAGGAGCCCAGGTCTTTACAAGGTGGGAAAATGATCCACCTGCAAACCGCAGGTGCAACCCGGGCAACACTCGTTGCCTCAGGGGTGGGCAGGGCCTGTCCCTCGGGCAGCGCAAACACCATCCGGTCTGGCCCTGCTGAGACAGCCGCAGGCTGGGGCTCGAGACCCCACAAACCAGCATTGGGCTAATTCTTAAGTTGATCATTCCGTATGCACCTTCGAATGATGCTATAAATATCCAAATGGCCCCTGGCAGAAAAAAAAATGTTCCCCACCCCCCTAGGCGTCCAGGGACACAGGTGAAGATTCCCAAGTCACAGAAGGAGGGGGAGCCAGAGAACAATCTAGAAGGGCAGGGGGCTGGGCTAGCACCCAGGCGCCATTGCCGACGTCCTGTGCCTGGTAGGCTCTGGGGAGGGCCGCCTCCACCGGCTCCCGGGGGACGTGGGGCAGTGACCAACCGTGCACGGCACACCAGGCCATCTCCCGCCAACAGATCCTGTCTCCAATGCGGAATGCTGCTGGGAGGGGCGAGGCTGGGGGCAGAGCAGGAAGGCCGACCCCCCCCCCCCCAAGGCCAGTGCTTGCAGGGAACAAGCCCTGCCTATCGGACCTTGGAGAGCAGCCGGCCGTGCCTCCTCACCTTAGAGAGCGGCGGTAGCCACCCAGCGGCCTCACGAGCCCCCTCCTCCCTCCTCCTGCCCCTCTTTCCTCAAGATGCACCCACCCCTGCTGATAGGTGCCGTCCCCTGAGAGCTTTCTAGGGAGGAGGGGGAGGGGAGGGCCACGCACCGGCGACTCGGCAGGTGTCCCTGGCAGAGTGCGTGGCCCCGCCACGCCGGGCTCACCTGCCCAGAGAGGTCGCATTCCTGGTCGAAGTCCACGTACTCCTCCTCCTTGCTGTACATCCCCAGCCCAAACTTGAGCGGCTTCTCGTCAGCGTCGAGCCGGAACTTGAGCTTGCACAGGCTGTCGAAGAGCTTGGACAGGTGGCGGCTCACCTGGGGGAGCGGGCGACGTGAAGTTATGCAAAGCGGCACTTAAAAATATTCATTTATTTGAAGTTAGAGAGAGGGAGAGCGAGATCTTCCGTCTTCTGGTTCACTCTCCAGATGGCCACAAGGGCCAGGGCTGAGCCAGGCCGAAGCCCGGAGCTTCTTTTGGGTCTCCCACGTAGGCGCAGGGGTCCAAGCTCTTACGCCATCCTCTGCTGCTTTTCCCAGGCCACAAGGAGGGCACTGGACCGGAAGTGGAGCAGCCAGGACACGAGCCAGAGCCCGTGTGGATGCCGGTGTCACAGGCGCTGGCCTTACCCACTGTGCCACAGCTCTGGTCCCCCCAAATGAGGGACTTGGATGGCAGCCCACGGGGCTCAGGCTTCCCTGGGGAGGTTTTATGCATCTATTTAAAGAATTTTCTATTTGAGGCCTATACCCGCTGTCTTTGGTCAAGGTTGATGGAATTCAAAGGGTTTCCCCGACCCCCGGAACCAGGAAAACTGCTCTCGGCAGGGCTCAGAAGCCTGGCCAGGGCCCTGCCCCGCAGAGCTGGCCGGCGTCTGTGCCCCGGGGCCCACGCCACGCTCACACCGCGCCTGCACTGAAACAGAGCCTCGCTCCCTCCGCCGGCTTCGGGAACGGCCCTCCCTCTCAGCCAGCTCTCCCTCCTGGCTCCCGGGGCCCCATGAGTGGGTGTCCCTGGGAGAGAGCGTCTCGCAGAGCCCCGTGGCGTCTGACCCAGTGCCTGCGGGAGGAAAAGGAGGCCGGAGAGGGAGGCTGATTGATTGGCGCAAAGCCGCAGCACGTGCAGGGTGGGCTCTGAGTCTTGCCGTGGGGCTTGTGCTGTGGTCCAGGACCTGGGGCAGTTTCCGGCACGGGGGACCTGCTGGAGGTGACGCGAGGACATTCGCCTACACGGTTCCTCCATCCTGGGGCTCCCAGGCACGGGAGTGGACACCCCCGGGCTCGGGGCACAACCTGGCTTATCCTACCTCCACGGGGTCATTGCCGTTGGACAGGATGTCCAGCAGGTCAGCCGAGGACACGAAGTAGAACCTCGGGAAAGCCAGCCTCTTGGTCTCCAGGTATTCCGCCAACGCCTTCTCGCACACGGCCAAGCTAGGAGGGAGGGGGAGAGAGCCGCCAGTGCTGCTGCCCCGAGCGCTCGGCCAGGCCGTCCTGGCTGCACCCTGGACAGTGGCCCTGGAGGCGGCTGGCTTGCTCTCTGCAAGTTTTGTTTTTGTTTGGAAAGCAGAGTGAGCGAGCGAGCCAGAGCATGAGAGCCCCCAGCCACGGGTTTGCTCCCCAAGTGCCTGCAACAGCCCAGGCTACACCAGGCCAAATCTGAGAACCGGGAACTCAACCTGAGTCTCCCACGTGAGTGGCAGGGCCCCGGGCCCGGGGGCCGGCACCGCTGCTCCCCAGGGTGCACATTCGCAAGAAGCTGGAACCCAGGGTGCAGCCTGGACTTGCACCCAGGCGCCCGGGATGCAGGCGTCCTAACCCCCGTGCCAAATGCGCGCCCCCCGCGGGCCCTGAGCTTCCAGCCGGATGCTGCTCCTGTTTTTCTGCCAGCCCCAACGCTGTGGGCAGGAGGGCGCGCCGACTCATCTCCGTGGCCCGCCTTCGAGGGTGTAGCACCTCGAACCCAGCACCCAGCAACGACAGGCGACACCTCCTCCCGTGGACGGGTGTGGGACCCACCTCTTCTTCAGGGCCTCGAGTTTGTCGTAGAGACCCGGCTTGTTGGTGGCTTCCACCACGTTTGGGGTCTTCACCGCGTCCTCCATCAAGGCCTGGGCAGGGGAAGAAGGGTGGCCGGGTGTGTGTGTGTGTGTGTGTGTGTCAGGATCCCCGCCCTTTCCGGAAGGAAGACGCTGGCGCGGGGGCCGCCGGGCGCACCTTGAACTCTAGGTCGATGTCGTCGAAGCGCTTGGAGTCCTCTGGGAGCTGGGCACGGATGTCCTCGGAGCCGATGAAGATGCTCTCCAGGTGGCTCCAGGTCCTCTGCACCTCGAACCAGATGGAGATGACCGAGTCCGCCGTGGACAGCTTCTGCTGCCAGCTCGTCACCTCCTTCAGGAAGTGCGACAGGTACTTGGACATCATCAGGTTCTGCAGCTGCACCTGGTTGTCCTCCAGCGTCTCCACCAGCACCTCGTCCGACTTGAGCATCATGGTGCCCGTGCGTGGGTGCGGCTCGTGCTCGAACTCCATGGTGGTCCAGGTGCTGTCCAGGGTCTTCAGGACCTTCCGGGGGACACGGAAACGAGGCCGTCACGCGCCTGGCACGTCGGGGGCTGAGGGAGGACCCTGCGTTCTGCAGGCACGGGACGACATACCGACGCCGCTCACCGCCGGCACCAGGAGGTGCCGAAGCAAATGGACGTCCCCCCACTGCTGGTGGGACCGGCACAACCTGGCCGATCCACACACAGGAAAGTCGCACAGCCATGCACACCATGCTAGCGTGGACAAACCGCACCGATGCCAGGTCAGCCAGAGAAGCCGCACACAGGAAGCCAGCGCCGTATGGGAGCCGAGGGTGCCGCTCCGGCACAGCGGCCACGGCAGCGGCGGGAAGGGCGAGGGCACCGGGCATCCCTCTGCTGCCTAAGAGCGGGAGCCGAAGTTCCCAGGTGGGAGAGGCCCTCGGCGTCCAGGACCGACTGGTTCTTGTCACCCAGGCAGGAGGCCCCGAGAAAGCCGCCCCAGCACTTCCTTCTGCGCCACCCACTGCCGCCTGTGTTCTCACGCCGGCTCCTGAGCCGCGGCGCCTGTACCAGCTCAACCTAGAAGCCTCTTCCCTGCTGATCCGCCCACGTCAACTCCATGCTCGAGCCAGCAGAACCCCCGCCCCCACACAAGGGTACATGCAGACTCTTGCCTCCCCTCCCTCCGACTCCGTTCACGTCAAAGTCTCAGATGGGGAACTGTGCAGGGACGGATGGGGTCAGCGCTGCTCAGAGCCGGGAGGAGGCTGGGGGGCGGGGACGGCACAAGGGCATGGTGTGCTTTTGTGCTGATGAAGATGTGCTGGGGCCGGCGCTGTGGCATAGTGGGTAAAGCCGCCACCTGCTGTGCCCGCATCCCATACGGGCGCTGGTTCAAGTCCTGCCTGCTGCACTTCCAATCCAGCTCTCTGCTGTGGCCTGGGAAAGCAGTGGAAGATGGCCCAAGTCCTCGGGCCCCTGCACCCCCATGGGAGACCTGGAAGAAGCTCCTGGCTTCAGGTTGGCACAGCTCTGGCCGTTGTGGCCATTTGGTGAGTGAACCAGTGGATGGAAGAATTTTTCTTTGTTTCTCCCTCACTCTGTAACTCTGCCTCTCAAGTAAATAAAATCTTTTAAAAAAGATATCCTAAAATTGGCCAATTCTAAATACCACAATCACAATGTTAACAGCCATTGAATCCACACACGTTCAGTGGCTGAATTGTGGACTCTACAGAGTGTCATAAAGATAAAAAACGATGGGCCGGCGCTGTGGCGTGGCAGGTGGAGCTGCCGCCTGCAGCGCCGGCATCCCATGTGGGTGCTGGTTTGGGTCCCGGCTGCTCCACTTCCAATCCAGCTCTGCTATGGCCTGGGAAAGCAGCAGAAGATGGGCCAGGTCCTTGGGCCCCTGCACCCGCGTGGGAGACCTGGAGGAAGCTCCTGGCTCTGGAGCGACCCAGCTCTGGCCACTGCAGCCATTTGGGGAGTGAACCAGCGGATGGAGGACCCCCCCCCCGCCGCCTCTGCCTCTGCCTCTCTGTAACTTTGCTTTTCAAATGATAAGTAAGTAAATCTTAAAAAAAAAAGACAGCAAAGTGTGACCAAGGTCTCCGAGCAGGCTGAGGCGAGAGCTTTGGGTTGCAAGAGGAGCGTGTGGGCCTGGCCTGAGCCCACTGCCGCGGCAGGGCCCACCCGCGCCCTGCACCCTGCTGCCCCAGCCCTGGGCTCCCTGCATCCAGAACGGAGGACCACGGGGGTGCCGGAGGACCACGGGGGTGCCGGAGGGCCACGGGGGTGCCGGAGGGCCACGGGGGTGCCGGAGGCCAAGGCTGCGGGAGTTCGGGTTGTTATAAAACGTGCAGTTTTAAGGAAACAGTAAGTCCTGGGCGTGTCTGGGAGGCTGCTTTGCTGGCGTGAGGGGGAGGAGCCCCCCCACGTGCAGAGCTGGGGCGGGGCCGGGCTCGGCCCAGGAGCCCACCTTCTCCATCCCCGACTCCTTCACGGCCTTGTCCACGATGTTGCGGACCTCGTCCTCGTACTTGTGCAGGTTCAGCTGCAGCAGGTCCGCCAGTGTGGTCTGGTCGGACATCTCGAACTTCACCTGGGAGAACGGGCACGCGCCGTCAGCCGGCTCGGCCCGGACGGCCGGACGCCGCGCTTCCCCGAGAAGCAGGGGGCAGGCGGCGGCCACGGGCACAGTCGGGGGTGGGCAGCCACGGCCACTGCAGGGAGCGGGTCGGGGGGCAGCCACGGCCACAACGGAGGGCAGGCAGCCGCTAGAGTGTTTGGCTCGGTGTTTGCTGGCCATGGGAGTGGGCCTGTTTGCTTCGGCAGGCATCAGGTCAGCGCCTACACCTCGTGGATACCCCAGGAGAAATGTGGTGCCAGGACTGAGCTCCTGGGGGGCGTGGGGAGCCTGGGGCAGCTCCGGGGGCATTCAGCTGACCGCAGGGCCGGCTCGCTCGTCGGCAGGGCCCAGTGCAGAGTGATAACTCAATGACCACGCAGGTTCAGATGGTGACGGCAGAGCGTTAGTTAAGCGTGGGCGCCCCGAGCTCGGAGCCCTGTGTGTCACCGCGCTGGCGGCCATCGCATCTCAGCGCCCGGGCTCGGGGGCAGGGCCGGGCACCCTCCCGCCTCCCCGTGCCGAGCGGTGGTACCTGGGTGGCCTGCATGAGCTGCTGCCAGTGGCGGTCGCGGATAGCGGGGTTCTGCAGCTCGCTCACGGCGCGCAGGGACGTGATCATGTTCTTCACGGTGTTGTCCAGCCCCACGAAGGCGTCCCAGGCCTTCATCTCCTTGTCCAGAGACCGCACATCCTTGGCAAACTTCTTGCAGTCGATGTCCATCTGCTCCACGTTGATGTCTTTCCACTTGGTGGTCTTCCAGTCGTCAATGCTCGTGTTCACCTGAGACGGACACGGACCCGCTCGCGGCATGGACTACCCGGGGAGCCTGCCGGGCCGCCTCCCTGCACCTGCCCTCCGAGAGCCATGCCCAGGGAGGACGGCTCAGAACAGACAGACTTCGGGACAGCGGTTGGATGCAAGAAAAAAAAATTCAACACTTGTACAGGGGTCAAGGGTACTGCAAAGAGTTTGTGGAAGGCAGCGTTAGAAGTTTATTTTGGTGCAAAAACTGATGAACCGCACTCACATGCTGGATCCTCAACAAGTTCTTTACGTACGCTGAGAAAGCTGCACGGGTTTCAACTTTTTTTGCACAAAAATAATCATTAAATTCTAATCCCCGTGACATTTTGACATGCCTTTGTGTCACAAAAGATACAATGTACAAGCAGTTAAAAAATACTTTGGCGGGGCTGGCGCTGTGGCGTAGCGGGTAAAGCCGCTGCCTGCAGTGCCAGCATCCCCTGTGGGCGCCAGTTTGAGTCTGGGCTGCTCCACTTCCAGTCCAGCTCTCTGCTATGGCCTGGGGAACGCAGCTCCACTCCACCAAGGCCGGCAGCGTTCCCGGGTTTACCACCATGTAGCAGAGGTGTGGTGTGGGAGAGGACGAGAGGGCGAGCAGGGCGGTGGCAGGTGGGGGCACCTGTGTGCAGAGTGGCTGTGCAGCCCCCTCAGAAGAGCCCCTGTCTCCTGCCCCTGCAGGGAGCCCCCACCCCCAGGCCAGGGAGCTGCAGCCCGGGTGGAGGGGCGGGGCTCACCGGAGGGGCGGGGCTCACCGGAGGGGCGGGGCTCACCGTGAAGATCATGTCCCAGAGCTCCTTGAGCAACAGCGCCTCCCGGTGGCAGGTCCTCAGCTGCTTGTAGTCCGGGACCGTGACCTCGAACAGGCTCCCCGACTTGCACAGCGACTCCATGATGTCCTCCATGGCCGCGATGCTCTTTTGTTGCTGGGGGCGAGGGGCCGTCAGCGGGGCGCCCGCACCCACCCCCTGCCTTTCTCCGCTGTCTCCTCCAGCCCCCCTCACTCAGCGGCTCCTGGAGGGGAGGCGGCCGGCCTCACACAGGCCCAGGACGGGAGCCTCGACTCCTCCCAGGATCCGTTCCCTGGTTTCCCTGCCCTCACGCCATGTTTCATCTTATTAAAAACTGCGTGAGCGGGGCTGGCATTGTGGTGTAGCCGGTGAGGCTGCCGCCTGCAGCGCCGGCATCCCATAGGGGCGCCAGTTCGAATCCCAGCCGCTCCACTTCTCAACCAGCTCCCTGCTAATGCACCTGGGAAAGCAGCAGAGGACGGCTTGGGCCCCCGCACCCACGTGGGAGACCCGGAAGAAGCTCCTGGCTTCAGCCTGGCCCAGCCCTGGTTGTCGTGGCCATCTGGGGAGTGAACCAGCGGGTGGAAGGTGGCGTTCGCTCTCTCTCTGCTTCCCCCACCCCCCATAACTCTGCTTTTCAAATAAATAAAATAGACGATCTACGTAGGCGAAGAGGAAGACGAGGAGTCATCGTGACTGCCCTAACGAAGGGTCAACCACGGTGAGCATTTTCGTGTTGAATCAGTGGATTCATGTCACACACACACACACACGCACACAGTGTGCACACGTATACATGTACAAACACATGTACACACACATGCACAGAGACATGCAGACACACACACTGGTGCCCGCATGTGCAAGTGCACAAGATGACCTGGAACTCAGCTGGCCCCGTGTTAAGAGGCCTTAACACGGCCTCTCCCACGCACAGGCACGCAGGGCCCGACTTCCTCCCGGTCACTCAGTGGAGACCAGGGCCGCGCTCGCACGGCGCTCCCTCCCCCAAATCCATGCAGCGTCCACCAAGAGCCCTGATCCCCCGACCTGCTCCTGCCCCGTGAGTCCTGGGCCTGGCACGAGTGGCCGGCAGGCGCGGGGCTGTGTGAAGCTGCGTGATGGGCGCTGACTACGACGTGGACGCTGGGAACGGAGTGGGCACCGTAGGAAGGAGCTGGGGTTTGGGGGGAGGGGCTGGGGGCTAAGCCCCGGTGACAGGAAACTGCTGCCATGAGCAGAACTGGGGACAAGCAAGGTGGAGCCAGGCTGCGGGCCGGGGCAGGTCTGTGCAACACAGGACACAGGGTGGTCACGTGGGCCGGGACTGGGGGGGGGGCAGGGTCTGCGCACATGCCTACATACACCATCGCACACCCCCTTCCCCCGAGACGAGGCCCACGGAGCTGTGTTTCTGGATTCACGGGGAGGCTGGAGCAGAGGCCCGACAGCCACGGGGTTCCCATCGGATCTCCCCCCGAGCCAGGGTACCTTATTCAGGGACTTGTAGGGCTCGGGGTCCTTGAAGGAGAACGGGGCCTCGCGCCGGAACTTCTCCCTGAACTCGTGCTGCTTGAGCTGCGAGGGACAAAGGCAGAGCTGCGTCCGTGGGCTACTCACCGGCCCCGGTCCCTGCCTGGAGCGCTCCCAGGTGCCCTCTCCCCCAGCAGCGCCCCCCTGGGGCCGTACCTCGAATTGCTGGCATCTTCGGCGCAGGATGCTGACCTCGTTGGCCTGCAGGGGAGCCACGTTCTGCTTCACCTGGATGGCCAGCTTCTTGGTATTCGTCCACTGCTCCGGCAGCTCCTGGGGGGCAGAGGTCGGGGACGGCTCCTTGCTTTTCTCTCTAAAAACTTCCTAGCGGGGCCGGCGCCAGCGCTGTGGCACGGTGGGCTCAGTGCAAGGCCAGCATTGCCTATCCGAGCCCCGGCTGCTCCACTTCCGATCCAGCTCTCTGCTCACATGCCGGGGAACGAGCCCGTCTCCTGGCCTCTGCTGGCCCCGGCCCAGCCACACACACACTGTGCTCGCTGGCCGCCGATGCTCCCTAATGGGCCCCCTGGGTGATGCACGGGGCAGCTGCCAGCCCCTCCTCCTCCTCCCGCCTCAGCACCCAGGGTGCTCCGGTAGCCAGCGGACGATGTGGGATGCCAGCAGGGCAAGCAGGCCTGGGGGGGCGGCAGGGGTCGAGCTTGGAGGCCACCTCCAGTGCCCCGTCCTCGGGGGGGGGGGGGGCTCCTGTTCCGGCCTCCGAGGGGCTCACAGGTGTACACCTGCCGTGGTCCCCAGCTCACGGTTGTGGGGAGGGCACGGTCCAGGCAGCCCCACCCTCCCCCCGTGGGGGGCCCGCCTGCCCCTGGCTCCTGGCTGGTCGGAGCCTGCCCCGCCTGCCCCTGGCTCCTGGCTGGTCGGAGCCTGCCCCGCCTGCCCCGCCTGCCCCGCCTGCCCCGATGCACACCTGCAGCTTCAGGTGGATCTCCTCCGGCAGCTCCTCCCCGTAGCTCTTGAGCAACTCGATGGTTTGCTTCAGGGGCTCGAACAAGTTGTCGGTGGCCACTTGCCTTTCCTTGACCTTCATCAGGTGGCCCATGACCTCCACCAGCCCATCGTAGTCCCCTTCCTTGAGCGGCTTCGTTAAGCCCGCCCTGGCGACCTTCATGAAGGCTTCCAAGTCGGCGAGGCTGAAGAACAAGAGAGCCACCTGCATCGGGCCAGGTCCCCTCGGGCCCCTGCCTCCATGGCGGGGGCCACCCGCGTCGGGCCAGGTCCCCTCGGGCCCCTGCCTCCATGGCGGGGGCCACCCGAGGTGACGGCGGCAGCGGGGGATCTGGCTGTCGACGCAAGGCCCCGCCCAGGGAGGGAGAGCTCCTGTCCACCTCTGAACACTTCCACCTTGCTGAGCCCCTGCCTGGACGTCCCCCACGTGCCCGGCTCAGGCCTACTTGCAAGCCCAGCTCAAGGCCACGTCTCAGAGGGGCCCCCAGGTGGCGCTCAGCCGGACAACACCGCCCATCACGGCTCTGATGGCCGCCTGTCACTGCTGTGTGCACGGTTTTCCCAGCATCTGGGGCCTGGACCCAGCGCGTGCTCAATAGGCCAGGGCCGGGCGAAGGGGCACGGGGACCATGGGCTCCCGGCCAGGGACACGCCCTCCCGCCGGCTCCGGGGGCGGGGCCTGGTGCCCACCTGCTGACCACGTGGCTGCTCAGGTGCCGCTTGAACATGAGGCTCCAGCGCTTGATGGTGTTGAGCAGGGCCTGCTTGAAGGGGCGGCAGTCGCACTGCAGCCAGCCATGGAACACCCTGGTGTTCTCGCACCTGCACACCTCGTCGTACAGCTTCTCGTACGAGTCGATCTGGGGACACAGCCGCCGGCTCTCGGTGGGGGCCCGGGCTGTGACCTCGGGCCGGGGGCTCACCTCCCAGACCTTGCCGGCTCGAGACGGGCACAGCGCGAGGCGCACGGGCCGGGGGTGGGGGCGGGGGCCTCGCTACCGGCTTGCTTCCTCCTCATCCTGACGTCCCAGGTCCTGGGCCCCGGCAGCAGGACAGGACAGAAGCTTCCAGGCGCGAGCACCGTCACCCCTTAACCATCCTCCAGCTGTTTTCCAACCCGGCGCTTCCCTAGCTCCATCGGCTACCCAAGCCCCGAGGCCGTGTGCAGCCCCTGGGGGCACGCTGGGAACAGACTGGACACTGAGTGCTGGCCGTGGAGGGGCGGCCCCACCCGGGGCTGGCTGGTCCCTAGAGATAGCAAACTCCAGACCTGGGAATGTGACTTTCACACGCAAACCAGCCGGCCACAACCCAGCCCTCTGGCTGCCGTCTCAGTCGAACCCTTGCGCCAACGTTCCACTGCCAGGCTGAGGGAGAGCCCCTCTAGCTGCAGACGGCCGGGTCGTTCAAACCGGCCGGCCCTGGGCCTGCGTACTATGCCCGCTCCCTTGGGCTCCTGCCCACGAGCTCCAAACCCAGTGCCCGCTGTGTGGGGTGCATGCGTGCCCCGGCCCAGGACAAAAGTGTGACCTCTCCAGAACCAAGCGGCTGTAAGACCCGTGTCTTTAGCTGATTCGCTTGGGGTCTCTGCCCGTGCTCCGGGCGGGGAAGGAGGCTGGGGGCCGCGCGCACCTGCTGCTGGAACTGAGCGAGTGTGGGCTGCGCCTTGGGGACCATGTCGTCCGTGCGGGTGTCCAGCTCCTCCGGGGTGGGCACGTGGCCGAAGATGAGGAAGTTCCTCATGAACTCCTGGGGGTCGTCCGTCCAGAGGTAGGAGAAGCGCTCGATCGAGTCCTGGTACTCCTCGGCCTCCTTTATGGCGTTCACCACCAGGGTCGACAGCTCCTCCCGTATCTCGATCAGGTCCGTGATGTCTTCCAGGTCCGTCTGGGGGCGCGGAGGAAGCACACGGCTGAGGCGTCTCGTCTTCCCCACCACGCAGACCCTTGTCCGGCCTCGGGAAGCAGCTCCCGCGGCAGGCAACGCCGGCCGAGCGAGACTCCAGTCTGGCAGACCCCGGGAGGAGCACTGGGTGGTGGTTGATCCATCCGCTCGACACCGACTCCGCCCTGGCTGGGAGCCACGTGCTGGGTGGACACTGGGTGGACGCCGCGGACCGAGGCAGGGCTCACGCGGAACGGGCAGCCCAGCTCCTCGCTCCGGGTTCCTGGCGCTGCAGGCCCTCGGAGGCTGCGGGGATGGCTCACCCAGCTGGGTCCCTGCCACCCCATGGGAGCCCTACAGTGAGTTCCTGGCTTTGGCCTGGCCCAGCCCCAGCTGGGGCAGGTACTTGGGGAATGGCTGGCGGCTCGGTCTCTGCCTCTCAAATAAATAGACGAGCATTTTTTAAAAGGAGAAGCATGCTGGGGGCTGGCACTGTGGCATAGTGGGTGAAACCGCTGCCTGCAGTGCCGGCATCCCACATGGGCACCAGTTCGAGTCCCGGCTGCTCCACTTCCCATCCAGCTCTCTGCTGTGGCCTGGGAAAGCAGTGGAAGACGGCCCAAGTGCTTGGGCCCCTGCACCCACATGGGAGACCCTGAAGAAGCTCCTGGCTCCTGGCTTTGGATTGGCCCAGCTCTGGCCATTGCAGCCCTTTGGGGAGTGAGCCAGCGAATGGAAGACCTCTCTCTCGCTCGCTCTCTCTGTCTCTAACTCTGCCTTTCAAATAAATAAATCTCAAAAAATTAATTAAAAAGAGAGAGAAGGACGCAGCCGTGGGCTCAATGCGTCACGCTCGTCTCCGGGCCCCTTTTCCTGCCCTTTCTGGAAAACGTGCCCTCGGATTCGGTCCGGGAGTCAGCTCGCTCGCTCGCTCACTTCCTCTGCCTCCCCTTTTCTGTCGCCCGCAGTGCAGTGGGGTCTCAGCCCTCAGATTGGGATGAGGGCGGCGCCTCCTGCAGGCGTCCCCTCCTTGCTGGCCGCCCCCGTGGGGCAGCCCCGCCCTCCAGGTCCCTGTGGGTGTAGACGGGCGCCCCAGGCCTCCCTGTGGCCTTAGCTCTGAGGTCCCCAGGCTTGACCTGACCCCAACTCCTCGAGGTTTGCTCCCCTGGTGCCCCCTAGCAGCAAACTGGGGTGCTGGGCCCCTGGGAAGCAGCCCTGGGGCCCGAGTACCTGACCCTGTGTCTCGTATTGCTGGGCACCGCATCAGACTTGGGGTGTCTCTGCTGCAAGGCTGGCAGGATTTGTGGGTGCTCTGCCACCAGGCGATGAGCCCATCAGCTCTGGAATGTTCTGCCTGAGGGGCCCCAGCCTGTGTGTGCTGTGGGAGCCGGGTCAGCGGCAGCTCTGGCTATAGCACCTGTTGGCGCCCGAGACCAACCTGCTCTGGGGATGCCGGTGGGGGTGCACTGACTCCCAAGTACCTGCGACCGGGGGCCAGCTCGGCCCTGAGCTGCACGGCAGCTGCCGTGTGCCCCGGGCCAGTTCCGGTAGCTTTAGGTGCTCCGAATCCCCTGTGTGCCGCGGTCAGCCCTCCACAGGTCATCGACACTCCCTCCAGCTCTGCCCGCAGGTCACCCTTGACCTTCCTAGGGCGTGAGCCTGGTCCTCTGTCTTTACTTCAGCTCACCACGCAGATGCTCACACACACGTGCACACACAGCACACACACTCACACGTAAGTAGGCACACGGCTCCCAAACCTGCCTACTCACACACGTACTCACATGTACAATAAGCACATTTATACACACACACCTGCATAGAAATGCACACGCATGTACAGATGCACACGTGTGCACTCGTCCTCCCCACACACAGGGCAGAGCACCTCGCTGTGAACAGCTACCTCCCCGCCATGCCCGCCCTTTCCACAAGACCCCCGTGACGCAGAAATACCCGAGAGAGGGGACCGCTGGGCGCCCCGCTGCTCCCTCCTCCCCCAACCCGCTCGTCCCAGGTCAGCCCCCCCCGACATCCGGGAGCGCGTCTCTCACACGCACACACGCACGCACACACACGCATTCTGCTGTTTAAGCCAACAGAATCGTCTTCCGAGCACCACTCTCCCCCAGCTGAGGCCCAGCGTCGGCGTCCTCGGCGCTCAGCTCGTCGCCGGGCTCGCACTCGGCAGAGCAGCCGGAACGTGGCACGGCAGAGCCGGCAGAGCGCAGGGGCCGCTGGAGAACGGCCTCCCGTGTGGACGCGGAGCTCTGGTCACTGCTCCATGGACGACCACCCGGCAACACCTGCGCCCCCTCCCGGCAACACCTGCGCCCCCTCCCGGCAACACCTGCGCCCCCTCCCTGCGGGAGCTGCCTTCCCTGTGGCTTCTGCACCCCCCACCGTGCGACCCGCGAGCAGGCGTTCAAGGTGTTGAGAACAGTCGGAGGGGAAGGGGAAGGCGCACTGCCCGGGTGCAGGGGTGGGAGGGGGAGAGAGGGGACGGCGCACTGCCCGGGTGCAGGGGTGGGAGGAGGAGAGGCGACAACGCACTGCCTGGGTGCAGGGGTGGGAGAGGGAGAGAGGGGACAGTGCACTGCCCAGGTACGGGGTGGGAAGGGGGAGAGAGAGGACAGCTCACTGCCCACATGCAGGGGTGGGAGAGGGAGAGAGAAAGGACGGTTCACTGCCTGGGTGCAGGGGTGGGAGGGGGAGAGAGGGGATGGTGCACTGCCCGGGTGCAGGGGTGGGAGGGGGAGAGAGAGAGGACGGTTCACTACCCGGGTGCAGGGGATGGAGGCAGAGAGAGGACAGCGCACTGCCTGGGTGCAGGGGTGGGAGGGGGAGAGGCGACAATGCACTGCCTGGATGCAGGGGTGGGAGAGGGAGAGAGGGGACAGCGCACTGCCCAGGTTGTAGTATCTGATGATACATGGGTCATCGCTCAGGGCTGGCGAGACCACGCTGCTGGCATCTGGTGGGGCTGGGGGCCGAGAGCCCAGGCGGGCGGCTGTGGGGAAGCCGCTTTGGGAGAATGGATTTGGGAGCAGAGGGAGCCAGCGGTGTGGGGTCCCGGAGAGCCGCAGGAGACACCTGTGGGCCCCCAGCCCCCTGGGAACGGCCGCCGCCCAAGGCTAACCATCAGGGGGCCCCGAGCTCAGGGGCAGCGTGGAGGCCGAGAGCCCCGGGGGTCTGGGCAGGGCGGGCGGCGGCCGGGACCCACCTTGTAGTTCACTTTGCCCTTGGCCAGCCGGGGGATGAGCCGGGCCACGTTGTAGATGTCATTGATGAGCCCCTCGATGAGCGCCAGGAAGCCGTGCTCGGCGCCCATCTCCAGGGACGGGTTGAAGGTGAGCCCGGTGTCCTCCAGTTCCATGCGGATCTCCAGCAGGGGGGCGACGTTCTCCTGAACAAGGCAGCATGGGTCAGAGCTGCCTCCCGCCGGCCTGGTCCCTGGCCCTCTGCCGGAGCCAGCCACCTACAAGCAGACGCTCAGCCCTGGGGCTGGACAGACGGTGGCGGGGGCCCCGCGGTCCGGGGTCAAAGCCCGTAGCTGCCGTCCACCAGCCCGGGGCTTCATGGGAGCCTCTTACTCCGGGGTCAAAGCCCGTAGCTGCCGTCCACCAGCCCGGGGCTTCATGGGAGCCTCTTACTCCCAGGGTCCCCCCAGACAAAACAGGACGGCCAGCGTGCAGGACAGACGTTGGCAGCCCCGTCTCTCTGGGTAGCTGGGAGGACTTGGCGAACAAGTCCCAGGTAGAGCTCGCGCAATGGCAGCCGGCCCAGCCCTCCGCCCCTCACCCGCCTGTCCCTGACGCCCCCCCCCCGCCGTGAGTCTGCGAGGCGGTGGGACTGAGGCCACCCTAGCGTGTTTCCCCTCACACTGGCGATTGTCGCAGTGCGGGGCCGAGGCCTGTGACGGCCACAGGATCCACGCCACGGTGGCCAATGTTCCCCCAGACACCGGGACACCTGCTCCCACTGGCCCTCGTGAGCCCCCGCCCCCTGGGGCCCCCAGGGAGCTGTTTCCTGGGGTCTGGGTGAGGCCGTGTGAGACGCAGTCGCTCACCAGCGACTCAGACAACCAGATTTCTCTAAAGACCCACGGGCCTGCTCCCACCCGGGCGGTTTGCAAACAGGAGTCCTTGGGCTCTTGGGGGAGGACCTTCCAGTACCCGGGAGGTCTCTGGCTCTGACCTTGCTCGGTGGATACAAACCAGGACCAGTGCACTTATTGGCTGGCACTGGTGTCGCCAGGGGTCACTCGGTGGCCCCCGGGGTTGGCAGTGACCGCCGTTCCTTGGCACGGGCTTGGGTCTGGGATTGGATCCCGAGTGCATCTCCCACAGAGCACTTGTCGGCAGCTTAATCCCCAAACGGCAGTGTTGTGGGGAGGGTCCCACCGACACGAGGGGACTCGCGCCCATCGTACAGGGCCTGAGCTGTGAGCTCACTCCCTCCCCTCCTCCCCCCACCACGGGGAACCCGATGCGGGCCCTGGGTCCCGCCAGCCCCCAGGGCCGACAGCCGGACGAGTTGTCCCTGCTGGTTACTGGCCCAGCCTGCCTGGGAACCCTCGTCGCAAACCAAGACGCAGGGGGAAGGCCCCTCCTCCCCACCCCGAGAGCACAGCGCCCCCTGGCCGTGACGGGCGCCTGCCGGCTGACCCAGTTCACGCTTCCGCTCAGCCAACAGAGGGGCCCCAGGGTCAGGCTCATCGCTGTGGGGCAGGTGCCGCTCCCGCCCCAATCGGCAGGAGTAGGGGGCAGGGGTGCACGCTCCCCCACACCTGGCAGCGAGGTAGGACCCTTCTCCCAGGCCTGACACTGTCACGGCGGGGTTAAGTGGCCAGCTGGCCCCTGGGCCTGGGGCAGCGGGGGTTGGGGGGGGGGTGGGAAGTGTGCAGAACTTTCTGCTTTAAAACCCAAACGAGCCGTCAGCCCAGGCAGATTTTACTACGTCTGCTCATTTATAAAACGAGAGCCGGATCTCGCAGAACCCGCGCGGCCACTTCGTAACTCACGTCCATCACCATGTTGTCCGTTAGGTAGGTCAGAGACTTGCGGATGAAGTAATTGAACTCGTCCAGGACCAAGCCGTCGATGTAGTGGATGTAGTCCTTCCAGGCCAGGCTCGCCGTGTCGGCTTTGAATAGCTCCGCGTTCTCCTGCACACACGGCACACCGCTGGCTGCCGCTCCCTGGCTCGGCGGCTCACTTTTTGTAAGATTTTATTTATTTATTTATTTGAGAGATAGAGAGAGAGAGGGAGAGGCAGAGAGAGGTCTTCCATCCACTGGTTCACTCCCCAAATGGCCACAACAGCCGGAGCTGGGCCGATCTGAAGCCAGGAGTCAGGAGCATCCTCTGGGTCTCCCGTGTGGGTGCAGGGGCCCAGGCACTTGGGCCATCCTCCTTGGCTTCCCAGGCACATTAGCAGGGAGCTGGATGGGAAGTGGAGCAGCCAGGACTTGAACCAGCGCCCACATGGGCTGCCGATGTCACAGGTGGTGACTTCACCCGCTGTGCCACAGCGCCAGCCCGTTTGTTCCTCCTTCATCGACCACCTCCATGCCTCGGGACTCCTTGGCCCCCTGCACCCCGTCCCCCAGACACCGGGGCCGTGCCAGGCTCCAAAGGCTGCTCAGGCTGCTGCCTCCCCTTCCTGCCACGCGTCTTCTCCTGATCCCCAGCCACAGCATCACAGAGCCCCTCTGAGCACCCCGACTCGTCCCAGGTGGGGGTCCCGTCCCTGCGTCCCCTGGGTAGTGTGTGACGGACGCCCGCCGTGTCGGCAGGACCTGACCTTGATCTGTGTCCCGCTCAGCTTCCTGCGGGCCAGGACTGACCGTGCTCCCCTCCACTGCACCCCCAGCACCCAGCAGGGGGCTGGCTCAGGACACGAAGCACAGACGGGTGAGTTGATGAATGGGCACGAGGGAGGTTGGCTGGACAGACGGGTGGAGGAGTGGACAGATGGATGGACAGATGGGTGGGTGGATATGGAGAGAGGCGGTGGGCGGATGGTGGTGCGCAGGTGGTGAGTGGATTGGTGGACAGGGAGTGGTGGACACATGTATGGACGGGTAGGGGGGTGAATCTGGGATTCACTGGGGGCTGTCGGTGAATTCCAAGATGAACACGACTCAGGCTGCCCCTCAGGCAGCTACACTCTGACAGGGACAGACACAGGCCTCACGGGTTCACGCGTGTTCACAGAACGGTTCCCGTGACTGCAGCGGGAGCAGGCGTGTGGGCAAAAAAGCCTCGTCAGAAGTCAAGCGTGCTGCGGGGCCAGTGTGTCGAGCTGCTGCCGGTTCAAGTCCCGGCCGCTCCACGTCTGATCCAGCTCCCTGCTGTGGTCTGGGAAAGCAGCAGAAGATGGCCCAAGTGCTTGGGCCCCTGCACCCACACGGGAGACCTGGAAGAAGCTCCTGGCCCCTGGCTTTGGCCTGGCCCAGTCCTGGCTGCTGTGGCCATTTGGGGAGTGAGCCAGGGGATGGAAAAATCAGTCTCTCTCTTTCCTTCTCTGTGTCCCTTTCTTTTCTTTCTTTCTTTTTTTTTCTTTCTTTTTTTTTTTTTTTTTTTTGACAGGCAGAGTTAGAGAGAGAGAGAGAGACAAAGGTCTTCCTTCCATTGGTTCACCCCCCGAATGGCCGCTATGGCCGGCGTGCGCCAATCCGAAGCCAGGAGCCGGGTGCTTCCTCCTGGTCTCCCATGGGGTGCAGGGCCCAAGCACTTGGGCCATCCTCCACTGCACTCCCGGGCCACAGCAGAGAGCTGGACTGGAAGAGGAGCAACCGGGACAGAATCCAGCGCCCCGACCAGGACTAGAACCCGGTGTGCCAGCGCCGCAGGCGGAGGATTAGCCTAGTGAGCTGTGGCACCGGCCTCTGTGTCTCTTTCAAATAAATTAATTAATTTAAAAAAAGGTCTACACCCTTGATTTGCACCTTGCGCTGGGAAATCCCAAAAACTTCCATTGAAAACATCTGAAGGCCGAGAGAGCTTTTGCTAAGCTCCATCTTTCACACTTTCCTCGGATACGACCGCCAAGGGAGGAGGGTGTGGGACACCCCTGGTGTCGGGAATCCGGGTCGGCCACCCAGGAACGAACGCCACCCAGGATGCAAAGGGAAGCTCCTACACTCGCGGCAAAGCAGGTGCACGCCATCGACTGACACCTCCTGCCCACGGGCACCACGGGGACGCCCGCCGGGGAGGTCACGTGTGCAGGGCTTGCTCTCAGCGGCTCGTCCCAGGAGACCAGGGCTTGGAGACCCTGGATCTGGGCCCCTCGGAACGGAGCAGACACATGGAAGGGTCAGGCTTCCGCGTGGGCAGCGAGGGCGCTGCTATACTGAGACGGCGTTCTTTTAGGGCCACCGAGAGGCTTCTGCGCAGTGCCTGGCTCCGCCTCCTCGCTCCCCTCCGAGCCCCGGGTGCTGGGACACCCAGCTCCGCCTCTTGTCTCCCCTCTGGGCGCCGCCTTACCGCAACCATGGCTTGGATCTTCACGCCGGCGTCCTTGACCGCTGTGTAGCGCTTGTTGAGGTTGACCATCCTCCCGTCCAGGTCCAGCAGGGCCTCCTTCTTGTTGTCCTTTCTTTCAAACAAGGGGTTGGACGACCAGTCCTGCAAGGAAAACGCTGGCGTGGGCGGAGAACGCGGTGCCCCAGGCCCCCGCCGGTGCCTGCCTGGGACAGTTTCCCCCGCGCCTCCCCGTGCCCGCGCCCCTGCCTCGCTGAGAGTGGGTCGGGGAAACGAGCCGGGAGTTCTGTCTGCCAGTCAGCAGAGGGCAGCCTGGAAGAGAGATTTCCCAGAGCGCCCGAGCGTCCTGGAACCAGGAGAGCTCTGTTCCAACGACGCCATCAGTGATGGCCTGGCTCAGAAATGCCTTTTTTTTTTTTTTTTAATTTAAGATTTATTTACTTATTTATTTGAGAGGCAGAGTTACAGACAGAGGGAGGGGTTTTCCATCCGCTGGTTCACTTCCCAAATGGCTCATTGGCCAAGCTGGGCTGATCCAAAGCCAGGAGCCAAAAGCTCCTTCCTGGTCTCCCACGCAGGTGCAGGGGCCCAGGGACTTGGGCGTCTTCCACTGCTTCCCCAGGCACATCAGCGGGGAGCTGGATCGGAAGTGGAGCAGCCGGGACTCGAACCAGTGCCCCGCATGGGATGCCGGCACTGCAGATGGAGGCTTAGCCCACTACACTACAGTGCCGGCCCCCTGGATCAGAACTTCCGAATCACAGGGCTGGCGACGTGGCACGGTTAAGCTGCTCCCTGTGACACCAGGATCTGGTATGAGCGCCAGTTCCAGTCCCGGCTGCTCCACTTCTGATCCAGCGCCCTGCTAACGCACCCGAGGCGACAACAGACAAGTACTTGGGCCTCTGCACTACCCGGGAGACCTCGATGGCGTTCTTGGCTCCTGGCTTCATATTGGCCTGTTGCAGCCATTTGGGGAGTGAACCAGTGGAGGAGATCGATACCTCCCTCTCCCTCTCTCCTTCTCCCTCTCCCTCAAATAAATCTTTAAGAAAGCAAAAACAGAAATTCTAAACGTGCCAACCCAGGGGCCGGGGTGAGGCAGGCAGAGCGCTGCGGCACGTGGGGTCTTCGCTGGGGCGCAGGGGGAGGCGGGGGCAACGTATCGATTTGATTTTGACGTATGAATAGAGAACGCAGCGGAGAGGCGATGTTTTGAAGGCTCAGAGTGACTCGGTAGACGGCAGATCGACGGGAGGGCGGATTTTCAAAGACGCCTCCTGCGCGTGGCTTTGCAAACCTGGGCGCTGGGGGCTGTGGGGAAGCCACTGAAGGGGTGCCCGGCGTCTGAAATGGGCTTGGGGCACAGGAGGCCACGGGCTGAGTCCCGGTGGATCTCTCCACGGCCCGATGCGGCGCTGGCCCGGCTGGGGCGGATCAGGTTGCCGGGGGCCCCGCTTCTCTGCGCCCTGCTCGGCTCTCGGCAGCTCGCTCACCTTCATGGCCTGGGAGATCCCTTCCACGTTCTGCTTGGCTCTCTGGATCCTGTTCTGCAGGCTGTGCAGGATCTCGCGCATCTCCTGAATGTACTGGAACACACCTGGAAGGGGGGCACCAGGGGTCGCAAGGGGGGCACCAGGGGTCGCAAGGAGGGCGCCAGGGGTCGCGCGGGAGACACAACGCAGAAAATCCATCAAAGGTCCCAGGGACAATGGGCACCGGGCCTGGCGGGAGCAGGGGGACCTGGGGACTCGCTCATCCCCAGATAGGCGGCCCCTTCGTGCCCCGTGGGGAGTCCCGGGCCCGGCTCCACGAGCCCAGCCCCTGCCCCGCGAGCCCGAGGTCCGAGACCCTCCAGCCACTCTACAGGGTGCTGGGGCCCAGGCAGCTACAAGAGGAACAGGGGCCGAGGCAGGAGGGGGCCAGGGAGGTGGGAACGTCCAGCCGGACCCATCTCAGGGGCGTGGACGGTGACATGTGGCCCACTCCAGCTGACACCGTGGAGGAAGGCGTGAAGGAGGGAGACTGGCCCGGGTCGGGGTGAAGAGCCAAAAGGGGGGAGCAGGGGCAGCCCACTGGGGGCATCCGAGGTGGGGCCGGGGCCAGGTGAAGTTGGGGAGCTTCTGCCTGGCGAGAGGCCACTGGGGGCCGCGCTCCCTCTGCCTGTGGCCCTGAGCCGGCTGAGCTGTGCGTTGGTCTTTGCACACTCGCGTGAGCACTCAGAGAATCAACCACCATGAAGGCCGGGCCTCCGCCGAGCCGGTTCGGAAACCTTGGGTCCCCTCGGCAGGGCCCAGGGAGGCCTTGGCCGGCGCCCTGGGTGACGGGCAGGGCGAGCAGGGGACACTCCGGGCTCCAGGCGTAAGCCCGTCTCGCGGCAGCAGAGCCAGGCCGTGACGCCAGGAGGCGCGGGGGCTGCTGCAGGCCTGGCACACGGCGGACGCCACGGGTGACCCAGGGGCCGTGGCCGCGGCCCCGCACCTTCGCTGTTCCAGAACAAGGTGGTCTCAGCGCTCAGCAGCTTGACGTCGATGGCTTCCAGCTCCGACTTTATCAGCGGAAACTCCACCTCCATCACCGTGGTCTTTATCTACAAGACACGCCTGTCACGGCCTCCAGTCCAGCCAGGCTTCATCCGACTCTACCATGAGGCTCTTTTGAAAAAATGCTTATCCATTTGAAAGAATTAGAGAGAGAGAGAGAAAGAGAGAGGGAGAGAGAGAGGGAGAGAGAGGGAGAGGGAGACAGAGGGAGAGAGAGAGGGAGAGGGAGGGAGAGAGGGAGAGAGAGAGGGAGAGGAAGAGAGAGAGAGAGAGAGAGGGAGAGAGAAAGGGAGAGGGAGAGAGAGGGAGAGAGGGAGAGGGAGAGAGAGGGAGAGGGAGAGGGAGGGAGAGGGAGAGGGAGGGAGAGGGAGAGGGAGAGAGAGAGAGAGAGAGGGAGAGGGAGAGAGAAAGGGAGAGGGAGAGAGAGGGAGAGGGAGAGAGAAAGGGAGAGGGAGAGGGAGGGAGAGGGAGAGAGAGAGAGGGAGAGGGAGAGAGACAGGGAGAGGGAGAGAGAAAGGGAGAGGGAGAGGGAGAGGGAGGGAGAGGGAGAGAGAGGGAGAGGGAGAGGGAGGGAGAAAGGGAGAGAGAGAGGGAGAAAGGGAGAGAGAGAGGGAGAGGGAGAGGGAGGGAGAGAGAGAGAGAGAGAAAGATGGGTTTTCCATCCACTGGTTCACCCCCCAGATGGCTGCAACAGCCAGGGCTGAGCTGATCTGAAGCCAGAAGCCAGGAGCTTCCTGCTGGTCTCCCACGTGGGTGCAGGGGCCCAAGCGCTTGGCCCATCCTCCACTGCTTTCCCAGGCCATAGCAGAGAGCTGGATCAGAAGTGGAGCAGCTGGGATTTGAACTGGTGCCCATGTGGGAAGCCAGCCCTGCAGGCCCCAGGTTTCACCTGCTGCGCCACCACGCTGGCCCTATTGTAAGGCTTTTAATCATTCCGTACTGAACAAATCATCTTCAATTATTATGATGTTGGGGTGGATTATATAGAAATCTTATTTCAGGACGTTCCAAGTTGAATTTTTTTTTTTTTAATCATCAAGAGTTTGTGTCTAGGGAATGAGGTGGCAGAGTGGTGACGCTGACATCCCGCAGGGGCGCCTATTCGAGTCCCGGCTGCTCCACCTCTGATCCAGCTCCCTGCTGTGGCCCGGGAAAGCAGCAGAGGACGGCCCAGTGCTCGGGCCCCTGCAGCCACGTGGGAGACCCGGAAGAAGCTCCTGGCTCCTGCTTTTGCCTGGCCCAGCCCTGGCCGTTGCAGCCATCTGGGGAGTGAAGCAGTGGCTGGAAGACCTCTCTCTACCTCTCCCCCTCTCTCTGTAACTCCTTCAAATAAATAAATAAACCTTAACACAAATTTATGTAAATACTTAACCCTTAATTATCCACTCTTTGGGGTAGAGACACACACGATGACGTGGAAACGCTGAGAACATCAGGCCCAGCTCCACCGCCCGGAGCCCCACAGCGAGGGCCAAGCCCCTAGCACAACCACAGGCGAGAAGCTCTGAGCCGACAGCCCGGTCACTAGAGGGACGGTCCCCAGGGCTCGTGTTCGTGATCAGCCCCTTCGTGGTCGCCGAGGTGGGGCCCAGGCCCGAGCGGTGTCAGTGGTCAGAATGCCACCTCCACACGGCCGCCCGCTGTCCGGGGCCGGGCAGTTGGTCACCCTGCTCTCAACTCCAGGAAGTTCCCCACCCCCACTCCACCACCCCACATTAACGGAGGTCACGCCCAAAAATAGCGAGGAGAAGGCAGCATCTAGAAATTCTGTGAAACTTGAGCCAGAGGGCAGCGGGAAGAAGGTTCCGGTCGCCGGCTCCCGAGTCGCCACCGGGTGCGCTGCTGCCGTGGCGAGAGCCGCTTGTGATCACGGAGACACGCTCATTCCATCCGTCCCAAACCGAACCCGAACCCGGCACGGAGCCTAGCCGAGCGCGGCCACTCGCCTCGTTGTACCAGCCCACGATGAGCCCCAGGCTGCCCACGGACTTGCGGAAGCTCTCGTTCTCCGCGAACAGATTCTCCGCGCTCTGGGGGATCGCCTGCTGCTGCTGCAAGTTCAAGTACTTGACCTCCCGCAGGACCGCCACCAGCTGGACAGCAAACGGGACCGCGTCAGGGGCGGCCTGGCGGCAGAGCGGCCACCGCGCCCCGGGGCGGCGGCGGGCTCGGCTGGCAGAGCCGGGGCAGCTTTGCCCTGTCTGCTGGACCCCATCCTAACCGTCCCGTCTCCGTCCCTTCCCCTCCCGCGATATCTCAGACTCGGCGTGGACGGATGGATCCGCCCGCCTTGCCCTGCAGCCCGTGCAGCCTCAGCCGGTAGCCACGCTCCCTGCCAGCGCCCAGCCCCAAACGCCAGGGCCCACTCCTCCCCGGCTCCATTTCCAGCTCCGTCAGGCTCCCGCCCGCCTCCGGTGGCCTCATGGCTTCCACCTTGACCCAGGCCCCCGCCACCTGCTTTCTCTCCCCCAGGCTGTGTCCCTCTGGGAAGTCAGCTCCACATACACACACGCACACACACACACACGCACACGCATGCACACGCACGCACAGCCGGTGCTTGGTGAATGTTGGCTGTTTTAGCAGAAGGGAGGCTCCCCGAGGGCGCGTCCCACCTCTCCGTCCTCTGCCTTCCTGCTGTCTCCACCCTCCCGGGGCAGCCCCGCTCCTGCCTCCTTCCTCTGCGTGGGCCCCGCACAGCCCGGGCTGCAGCCCCCGGGCACACCATGCTGTCCACTCGGAGCTCTTTCCAGCTCACCTGCCTTGACCAGCCCTCGTGCAGAGCCCGCAAAGACCTCCGAAAAGACACAACATTTTAAAATTAGCATTTTCTCTTGCGATTACAACGCAGAGGCCGCCAAGCTGTAGAGACGCACACGGACGGCACCCCGGTTCGATTCTCGGCTGCGGCTCCCGACCCCAGCTTCCTGCCGTCCCAGGCCTCGAGAGCCCACGGTGACGGATCCCTGACGCCACCTGGGGCGCTGGATTGAGCCCTGGCTCCTGGCCCTTTCTTGGCTGTTGCAGGCATTGGGGGGTGAACCAGCAGGTGGGAGTCTCTCTCTGCCTCTCAAACACACATACGCTGGGTGAGGACGCGTTAAGCATTTTTAAAAAGGCGCTCACGCTGTGCCTTGCGTCTTCAGCACATCCCGGACAAGCTTAGAGACGCCACACAGAGCTGCAGGCTGGCGGTGACCCAAGCGTGGCCACAAGTGGGAGGGGCCGGCCTGGCGGCCGTGGGGGCTCCGGCTGTCCCCTCCCCTGGGAGGAACTTGCTCTCGGGGTTGGGGTTGCCCCCACCACCCCCCACTCACCGCCTTGCTGAAGTTGACCTCCCGAGGCCGGTGACCGCCCCCCCCCCCCCCACTCACCGCCTTGCTGAAGTTGACCTCCACGAGGCCCGGTGTCCGGCTTGCGCTGGATCAGCGGCTGGCCCAGGTTGAAGTGGCAGTCCTGGTCCACGGTGCCCACCCACTGCTGGTAGGTCCTCAGCCGGCAGCCCCGCAGCAGCTCCAGCATCTCCTCGTACTTCTGGTAGACGAGCTTGGCCTCCTCGCTGGACATGACCCTGGGGTTGGAGGGAGCGTGGCTGAGCCTCCCCTGCTCACTGGGTGCAGGGGCCTTCAGCGCCCCCCGGGGGGCCTGGGCCCCAGGGTGCTGAAGCAGGATCCCATGATCCCCTTCTTCCACAGCCAGACCCAGATGAAAACGGGAGCCCGGCCTGCGGATGTGGCCAGCAGCTCGGGGGCCAGGGGCCAGGGGGCTGGGCCCAGAGCCGCGGCTCTACTCCCACCCTCCCTTCCTGCCCAGGACACACAGGGGACAGCCGATGGGCGCTGCCGCACGGGCTCTCTGTCAGGACCATGCACGCATACACACACGGGGTCTCTGTCAGGATCTTGGGGACTGCCCAGGGCAAGCCAGTCCTTTCCCTCGCCCCCACCCCCCACCCCCCACCTCCCCTGCCCATGGCTGTGACCCCCCACCCGTGGCCACACCCCCACCTCTCCTTCCACCTGTGGCTGTGCCCCCCTGCCCATAGCCGTGCCCCCATCTCCCCCTGCCCGTGCCCCCACCTCCCCCCTGCCCATGGCTGTGCCCCCACCTCCCCCCTGCCCATGGCCGTGCCCCACCTCCCCCCCCGCCCATGGCCGTGACCCCCACCCATGGCCATGCCCCCATCCCCCCCCCGCCGTGCCGTGCCCCCCACCCCCCCCCCCACCCCGCGCTCACGGGTGCTCGATGTGCTTCACGTGCTTCATGGATGCCTCCAGCCTCTCTTGCAGCTCCAGGCTCCACTTGAGCTGGCCGGCCACGGCGGGCAGGTTCTTGTGGATGGGGGGGATGCCGCCGTCCACGGAGGCCGCCATCTGCGCGTCGTACAGGAGCTTGGCGTTGTCCAGCTCGGCGTCCATCAGCTCCAGCATGGCCGAGTACCGGGGCACCACCTGCACCAGGATCAGCGGCCGCTCCAGGAGGCCCCCGAACATGTACAGGAGCTGGGGGGACACCGGGAACCGGGGCTCACCGCCAGGGGCCCCAGCTGTGGGCCACGTGCCCCTCCCTGGACACCGTTGATTTTTATATTTTGAAAGCCAGGGTTACAGAGAGGAACAGAAAGAGAGCGAGAGATCAGCCTTCCATCCCCTGGTCCACTCCCCAGATGGCCACAACGGCCAGGGCTGGGCCAGGCTGAAGCCAGGAGCCTGGAGCTCCATCCGGGTCTCCCACGCGGGTGCAGGAGCCCAGGCACTCGGGCCATCGTCCACTGCTTTTCACAGCCCATCAGCAGGGCGCTGGATCGGAAGTGGAGCAGCCGGGACCCGAACCAGTCACAGGTGGCGGCTTTGCCTCAGCACTGGCCCCTGGGGAACGACTGTATCTACTACCATCACTCCCCTTAGGACAGGCACCAGCACCCTGGGGCCCCTCGACCACGTGGATGCCTGTTCTACTCTGAAAAAAGGCACAGGGGAGACGAGGGGCGGACCCAAGCCTACACTCCATGGGTGCCCCGTGTCTGAACTGACACCGGGCTGGGTGCTGGCGGGGAGCCCTGGTGCCCGGCAGGGCTGCACCTGCTTTGGGGAGCCAGGGGCAGATCTGCCCCAGGTTTTCGTTTAACACTGACTGCTGACCCGAGAAGTCATCCTTGGGGACCTGGATGTGACGATAAAGAAGCGAAGAGCTTTTCATGTCCCCAAAGCCACGTGGAGCAGCCCGGGAGGAGGGGGATGGGGCCGCTGTCCCAGCTGGCTGCCCCGGCCCCACAGGCACCTGCAGGGCGGGTGGACCAGGAGGTGCCCACTCAGGACAAAAAAGAAAGAAAAAAATCCTTGGTCTCCCAGGTTTATGGCCTTCCTAGCCACCTGCCCCTCCCCCTCGTATTTACATATTTCTGGCTTCTGCCCGGGGCAGCGGAGCAGAAAGTCACCCAGAAGCCCCTGCTGTGTGGGAGCCGCTGCCGTGGCCAGGGGGGGAGTCGGGGGAGGGGAGCCCCGGGGGTGCGTCCTAACCCAGGCGCCCAGTGGCAGTGGTGGCAGGTGGGGGTGGACTGTGCCCAGGTCCAGGAGACTCGGGCAACAGGTGCACAGAGCCGCTTCTCCCAGCCGTTCCCTTTTGCTATCTAAGCCGGGAGACCTGAGAGATCCGAGGGCTGTGTCCCTCTCAGAGCACAGACGCTGGACGGGGTGGGCCCAGCTCTGCGTCCAGACCCCGCTGGGGGCTCCACACCCAGCCTGCCCCAGGGCGGGAGGCAGCGCAGGCTCCCCTTGCTCGAACCGCAGGAACCCAGGACCAGCGCCTGCCGCTGGGGGCTGCACCCAGAGATCGGCCCACGCAGAGGAACGCCCAGGGGCGGGCTTTGGTGCAGGGGTTGAGGCGCTGCTTGGGACCTCAGAATGCCTAGGTTCAAGACCCGGCTGCTCCTCTTCCGATCCAGCTCTCTGCTGTGGCCTGGGAAAGCAGTGGAAGATGGCCCAAGTGCTTGGGCCCCTGCACCCATGTGGGAGACCTGGAAGAAGCACCTGGCTCCTGGCTTTGGACTGGCCCGGCTCTGGCCATTGCAGCCATTTGGGGAGTGAACCAGAGGATGGAAGACCTCTCTCTGCACCTCTAACTCTGCCTTTCAAATCAATCAATCAATCATCTAAAAAAAAAAAAAAGTGTATGAAAAGGGCTGGGCTACGATGAGGAACGGTGGGGACTGGGGCAGCTGGGCCCAGCCAACTCCCCCCCTGGTCCATGTAGACTCTCAAACACAGGCGTCCGAGAGTGAATGCGTGCTCTCCCTCCCTCCGGCGCTTTCCTTACGGAAGGTACAGCCCCAGACCGTGGAGCTCCCACACCCCCTCGGGGGGCTTTTTGCTGGAAACCAAGGGTCCATGGGACCCCACCTCAACCAACTTCACCACAATCGTCCCAGCTCCTGAAGGGCCAAGTGTCTTTATTTTTCATTTATTTTTCATATTTTAGTTATTTATCTGAGGCAGATACAGAGAAAGAGGAGCTTCCTCCAGGTCTCCCACGCGGGTGCAGGGGCCTGACCACTGACGCCATCTTCCACTGCTTTCCCAGGCCGCAGCAGGGAGCTGGATGGGGAAGTGGAGCAGCCGGGACAAGAACCAGTATGGGATGCCGGCACTGCAGGAGGAGGCTTTACCCGCTATGCCAGGGTGCCGCCCCCCACCCATATGGTGCAGAGACCCCGTCACACAGCCCAGCTCTGCCATATCAGGAGCCCCTCCCGTGTGCCCTTAGGCACGGGAATGAGCTTTGAGTTTGTTAATCCGCAGGCCCCAACCACGAGACCCCCAGGAGCGCAGAGGAAGCATTTTCCGCCCACGTCTCCCCGGGGACAGCCAGCCCCTCCGCTTCCCCAGGACAGGCTCGGACTTGGGCCGGGGCTCCCTCAGTCTGCAGACGTCAGAAAGCTACAGCAGGTTGAAAGTTCACGGTCGTCTTGGGTGGGGAGGTCGAGGAGGGGCGGCCGGGGTGCTGGGAACGTTGTGAGGTCGAGTGTGTTGGGGTGTTGCGTGCACCCCCGGCCGCTCCACGGAAGGTTCTCTTCCCGTGAGCGAGCTGGGGGTGCCGCCCGTCCTCGCCCGGGGACCACAGCGTCTCGCCACTTAGCTCCTGCTTCTCTGGTTACTCAGAGGCCGAGCGTGAAACACGTGTGTGCTGGCCCTCGTGTTTCCCTCCTGAACCGCCGAGCACCGGGGTTTTCGCGCCTCGCACAGCCTCCCGGTGCCCCGACGTCGGCAGAGCGAGACTCAGATGGGAGACGCCCGAGCGCCGCAGCCCCGCTGCCCAGGGGCAGCTCCCATGTGGGCCCCTCCTCCTCCAGTCTCAGAGCTGGAGCTGTGGGTGTCACGGCCTGGGGGTTTTGTGTCCCCAAATCCACGTATGGAAGTCCTCACGGTGGCAGTGGTGGGAGGCGGTGGTTCCGGCCAGGGCAGGCCCTCAGGGTGGGACCCGGCGCCCTCGTGTGGCGGCACAGGAGGGCGGCTTCCCCTCTGCAGCAGCCACCTGGGAACCGGGGTGGGGTCCGTGCAGACCCCAGACCTGCAGGTGCGGCTCCTGCACTTGCAGCCTCTAGGACTGCAAGGCGCGGAGGTTAAGCTGCGGCGCCGCCATCCCCGGTTCCAGTCTCGGCTGCTCCACCTCCAACCCAGCTCCCTGCTAATGCACCTGGGAAAGCAGCAGACGATGGCCCAAGTGCTTGGGGCCCTGTCACCCACGTGGGAGACCTGGATGGAGCTCCAGGCTGCTGGCTTTGGCCTGGAGCAGCCCTGGCCTCATGACTGTTTGGGGAGTGAACCAGCAGGTGGAAGATCTTGCTCGCTCACTCTCTCGCTCTGAAACTCTGCCTTTCAGATAAGTAATCTTTAAAAAAGTGGCAAACAACTATGAGAAGTGAAACGTCCGCTCCCAAGCCAGCCGGTCTGCGCTGGGTGCAGACGGCGACACGGGAACCACCACTCAGCCGTCGGCGCGTGCCCACAGTGAGTTTTCCAGCGGCTGGGGCTGGCTGTTAGCGTCTGCCCCCTTCAAGAATTGGGGAAACTGAATCCGAGAACGGCCGGCCGGCCGGCGGCTTAGCGCTTCCTGCTCCCTCCGCCAGAGATGGCTCAGGGCGCGCTCGCCCAGGCCACTGAGACGGGCCGGCCTGACCACGCTCGGCTGCCCGGGGCCCAGGCTGACTGCGCTCAGCTGCCCGGGCCCGCGTCCCCGCCCCGCGCCTACCTTCGCCGAGGTCTCGATGCAGCTGCAGTCGTCCAGTGCTTGGCAGAAGATCGTGGCCAGCCTCCTGTCCAGATCCCGGATCTTTGTCTCGAAATCAGCATAATCGTTGTCGAAACTCTAGAGGGCGTGCGCACGGCGACCTTGGACTTGGAACCACGTGCCGGGCGGGCGCCGTCCGCCTCCCCGGCCGAGCCTCCCCCTAGCGGCGCTCCGGGAGGCCGGCCAGTGGTCTCACCGCGTCTCCGGGGTCCAGCGGGTCGTACTTGCAGTCGGCGAACACCCTGACCAGCTCGAAGACCTCCTCGTAGACCTGCGTCACCAGGTTGCCCAAGATGTTGCCCCTGACGCCCCCCACCTCGATCTTCTCCAGCTTCAGGAACTCGATGGCCGTTTTGTAAAGATCCTGGCGGGCGGGCGGAAGGCACGGCGCCCATCAGCTGGTCCGGCCCCGTCAGGCGGCCTGCGCTCGTCCTCATGGCCGCTTCTGGGCGCAGAGGGGACGCGAGGAGGGGGCCCACAAGGGCCCTCCGAGCCACCAGCGTGGAGGTGGAGGCGGCAGCGGACGAGGCTGGGGGCTCGACCCACGCGCCTCTGAGTAATCTCACCATCCCGGCCCCGCCACACCCCGGCGCTGGCAGCGACCTGAGGGCCCTGCTGGCTTCGGACGCCCCTGCTCATCGTCACTGCCCAGGAGACCCCCACGCCGAGGGGAAAGCGGCCAGGCGGCCACACCTGTGTCGATTGTACTTCCTGCCAGGGACAGCTCCCCGGCTCCTTCCTGAAGCTCCCTTCCCCCGCCCCGCCCCGCCGCCTCCAACCCAGGTAGTGCCCCCCCCAAGGCTCCCGGGCTGCTGCACAGACCCCCCCCAGACTCACCCCACAAACAGCTACTCTGCGTGGGGCGTCTCACCTCCCACACCAGGTCCCACGGCTCCCCTGCAGCCCTCCCAGCAGAGCCCAGGCCCAGGTCATGTTTAGAACCCAGACAAGTCGCCCGCCTCGGCCAGCACTGAGGGCAGTGCCCTTCCCAAGCCCGGGGAAGGCGCCCGGGGTCTGTTCACCTCGATCGTCTGCACGCGGCGGAAGAAGGCGTTCATCCTGGAGAAGGCGAGGGAGGAGGGGAACTCCCAGAGCGCGGGCTGTTTGTCCTTGGGGGGAGAGGGGCGCTGTCAGCGTCAGACGCTCCCGCTGGCCCCAGCGCCAGGGGCACCGGCCCGGGGCCGGGAGGTACCTTGAAGAAGCGCTGCATGTTGGTGCAGCAGAAGTCGTAGGCGCGGTACAGCTCCCGCAGGACCGTCACCGACAGCGAGATGCCGTT